>NW_020948392.1:494463-569581 GCF_900497805.2 Vombatus ursinus | reverse complement strand
ACACACACACACACACACACACACACACACACACACACACACACACATTTTTATAATATTACCATTATTTTTCCTCTGAAGTTACAAAAAATGAGAGGAAACAGTATAGTAAATAAAGAACTGGCTTTATATTCAGGAAGATCTGAGCTCAAGTGTATTGCATTTTATACATAGTTATACAATTATGGACAAGTTACTAAACTACTTATTGCTCCAGTAAGCAAGTGAACAGGACTCTTATTACAAACCAGTTGTTTGCTTGAATTGATGGATTAAGTTTGATTACCAGGATTTCCCCACTGCAATGAAATTCCACACCCCTCTCCAAAAAAGCAGCAAATGCTACTGGATCTCCTTTCAATTTTGACTGTGTTCATCTGGAAAGGGGCACTAAAAAATGACTGGGAAATAGAAACCTCCCAATCAAGTCAAATGCTACAGTCACAGCTAATTCCACTTAAAGTGACCTGGTATTAAAGGAAATAAGGCAAGAAATTAAGACTTGAAATTCACAATCTGATTCTAAGTCATTCTAAAGGAATTTACCTTGAACATTTCTCATTTCAGATTTTAAATCCAAAGCTACTTTAAAAGAAAACTGTACTTTTCACCCTATTAAATGAAGTTTATCTAAAAGGGACATTTCTAACATGATTACTAAAAAGGAAGGGGAAAGGCTCTACAACACGACCATAGGTACAAATGATTCTAGGGTCTCTGCATGTCAAAAACCAGATGTGGCTAAGTACTGGCTTGGCAAAATAAATAAATAAATGAATGAATAAATGAATGAATGAATAACTGAATGAATAAAATCTACCACCATCCCAAAACAAAGTTGTATAATGAGGGTTCTGAGAAAATTAAGACTTTGCTTGTAATTTATATGCAGAAGATATACAGAACAAACAGACCAGCTTACTACTGCTGATGTTTACGTTATGTTCCTTTATGGCTTAATAGCAGCAATTAGCTCTAACCTCTGGTTAGAGTCTTTTTCTGCCAGTGAGAAGTTGATTCTGAAGTCAGGACTTGGCTTATTGATAAATTTTAGATTATATACTAAAGTTCTAAGTTGACTCCATTTTAGAAAGGATATTTTCTAATTTAAAAGACTGACTTCTTTGCCATGACACATCATAACAAAAATCCAGTAATACCTTTGGCAATTTGGTACAAATGTTAATTTTTATACACAAGAATAATTTTTGAGTAAAAACTATATCAATACAACTAAAATGTTTATATAACAATTAAAGACAGTTGCTAAACTAATTTTATAAACTTTAAGTATCTTATTATATTCAAATATAAAATTTAAAAACAAACTAATAATAATGGGTAATTGCCAAAAAATTAAAAATTTCAACAGAAAATTCAAACATCTGTAAATCTCTCATGAAATGCTTTATTGAAATCCAAAATAATAATACGCAAAATCTTACCTGTAAGGCCTCCTGTTTATTATAGAATTCATTATTATCAGGTGGTTTGATGAGGTAGCAATGGTTACAACACTTTTTGAGCTCCATCATTATATTCAAAAAGCCTGAGGTACTGCCCTTTGAACCTTTGCTAAGGGCTTTGTAATTCCTGGTTAAAATCCATCTAAAACAAAAATCATAGATGTAGCATGTTCACTAGAAAACAAACATACATTTGTGAAATCTTAAGGAATTCATAGCACAACCTAGCTTACTACAGTAGAATTCCTCAATGGTGCTATTTTATGTTTCTTTGTTTTCATTCTGGATTTATGCTTTCATCGATATACAGAGCTCTTGTGGAAAATCTCTCTGCTTAAGTAGACATCGAATTATATTCCCCAAAACACCACTGACCCCATTAAAAGATGTTAAGCCTAAAAAGTCAGTTAATTTTCTACCCTAAGTTCTAAAGGAGTTTCAATACACTGAACAAGTAATCATTTTAACACTCTACAGACCAGCCAAATTGGCCTTAATGTTGTTCCTCATCTAAGACATTTCAACTAACTTTCTCTCTGTTTTTGCATAGGCTATCCCCATTCCTGGAACACACTGCCTCTTCACCTCTACACCACAGTTTCCTTCAAATGTCATGCCCTATAACACTCCTCTCTTGATCCCCCTTTTTTTGCTCTTGACCCAGGAATTACTTTGTATACCTTTTGCATTTATTTTTCTATATATGTGTGGCTGTTCCCTGAAAGGACTTTCATTTTTGTCTCTGTATTCTCAGCACCAAGGAAAGTGCTTTGCAAATACTAAAATTTGGTAGATTTGTGTTCTCATTAATACTGAAATTCATTATTACAACTCATTCATGCCTGCCTACATAGATCTTGTCCATGTCTTCAGCTAAGTTAGCTATAGGAAGTCAAAGCCACTATGCTGAAGACATTCCTCAATTTCTCTGGATATAACAAGGATAATAGTGAAGCACATGGGCTGACAACTGTTAACCCTGGTCCTCATTATGTGAAAGAGCCATCTTCTCTATATAATTTAATTTTCCATAGAGACATCTTTTACTTCTGCTCTTTCAGGTTCTTCATTGGATATGTTTTGCAGCCTCCTCAGATGCCTCTCCACTGCCCTCTATGTGATACTCATTTTTACTTCTTCACTGGTAGAATGCCTGTACAAAAAACATAGGCCACCTTTGCTTTCATGGGAAGCCCGGGATGACTGAAGGAGCTTTGCAATTCTCTAAAGGTAATCCAACAAATTCTCCTTTTATTCAACTCTGGTATCAACTTGTTGTCAATCTATAATTTGTCTGAAAAATGTATACTAATATACCAGCTCTACCAAATAAAGGCTGCCAGCTGGAAAATAAGACATTCTCTATCCATAAGGATGGTCAGGTCAAACTCCTTTGAATGATTACAGATCTCTTCTAGGAAGCTCTGCAATACTGTGGGACTTGATAAAATCAATACAATGTCTCCCTCAAATAAGAGCAACTGGAGTCTCAACAAGAGACCTCCTAATTCACAAGGAATCCCTTATCAACTTGTACTCTGAGCTGGATCTCTTCCATCACAATGAACACATAGGTTACATGTACATTTTCCTTATCTTATGCCTAGCCTGATGTTTATAATAATAGGATTTTTTTCTGTTGTTATATCTTGAATCAAGGAATGTGGAATGATTTTGTTCTGGCACATAGTAGGTATTTAATTAGTGCTTGCTGAAACGAAATAAAAAACCTTACTGCTGAAAAACAAATTTAATTAAATTGTGATGTAAATGATAAATTCCTCCTAAAACTAGGTAAGGACCTCAAGAGATCACCTTATTCAACTGTTTACTTTGGAAAAAGTGAATGACTAAGCTAGAGGGCATGTAGTTATTAACGGTGCTATTTTAATCCCTACAATATGGATGTTAGTATATTTTGACCAGAACACAAAGTACATCAAGAGATTCAATAAGACTTGGAAAGGTAGGCTGGAGTCATATTGTATACGGCTTGAAATCCCAAGTTAAGAAGTCAAGATTGAATTTATGCTACCAATGGGAAACCACTGAAGGTTATAATAACTGGGGAGTAACATAGACTAAATCCAAAATATAGGGCAAATAAATTCTTCTTGAGGATCTCTGAGGATAACTGTTTCAAACATATCTTGCGGATACATTACTGATTGTTGTGATACTTGCTGTTCAAAAGGTCATCCCTTATGTCCAATAAACTCAGCACAAGAGAAAACTTTTTTACTAATCCATAACTATACATTATTGAGGCAGCTAGGTGGTGAAGTGGATAGAGAACTGGGCTTGAGTTCATATCTAGCCTCAAAACCCTACTAGCTGTGTGATCCTGGGCAAAAAGATCCTGTGTGATCTTTGCCTCAGTTCCTCATCTGTAAAACGGCAAACAATTCTAGTATTTTTCCACAAAAACCCCAAATGGGGACATGAAGAGTTGGAGATAACTAAAATGACTGACCCGCAGCAATACACTGCTTAAACAATTCAAGAATCAAACTGGTTTTTACATACAAAAAAGTTGAGAATGTGTTGTGGGTGATGTAACTTACTTATAATATTGCTTCTGCAACGCACTCATTTCCATTCTTAAAATCTGCTCAACTTTGGCAGGCAGAGATTTTTCTACATCTTTCTTAACTCGGCGTAACAGAAAAGGCTCAAGTTCCTTGTGCAGACTTGCATACCCATATTCTCTCCCTTTGCCATGTTCCTCTTCAAAATCTTCCCAGGAAGAAAATCTTAAAAACATGATTAGACTCATTATTGAAGGAAATAAAAACTTTGGTTTAAAGTAAATCATTAAAAATATAGTTTTTACAAAAGTAATAGACATAAATGAATGTAATAACATATCTCAAACTTTGAATTCCATACTACTCCAGAAAAATCCTCCCACCCCAAAGAAATCCAATACAGAATACCTTGTGAGTCAAGGTGAATTTAAATCATTAATTAATTTCAGAAAGTCTTTAAAAAAAAAAAAAACAAGAAATATATCTGAACGTTGCATTCACTGTAAAAGCTTTAAAAGTGTTTTCATTATTTTCAGACTTTAGTCAGTGTTTAATCACTAAATTAAAACATTTCCCTTTACATGTTTCTTACAGAAATAAGTTCTGGGGCCTTACCATTAAGTACTACAATTAAGTGTAAACCTTCTTCCCTTTCATATTGCACATAGAAAAAAAAATTTTAACACCCAGAATGAAATCTCATTCTCATAGTTGGCTTACTTTTCTGGCATGATGAAGTGGAGCAAAGACCAGAGCTCTTTGAGGGAATTTTGTAGAGGGGTTCCGGTAATAAGAAGACGATGATTGGATTTAAAGTCTATTAAGGTCTTATATAAAAGGGAGTCGTCATTCTTTAATCGATGAGCTTCATCTACACCTATGAATGCCCAATTCAGGCCACCAAGGAATGCCTTAAATATGAAATTACATATTTCAGTTAGAAGGTATCACTTAAACTTTTAAATGCAAAATAGAAATTTAATTTAATTTTCCTAACTACTTTCCCAGAATTTACAACTAAGGCAGAATAACATGATTATGAATAAGTGTAAAGTTAATTAAATATTAACTACACCAGACATTTTCTACAGACGAGTGAACACAGGATCTTCTTAGATCAATGACTGGAAGGGATCTTAGAGGCCATGTAGGCTAATACTCTCCTTTTCCATGAGGAAAACTGAGAATCAGGTAAGTTAAGTGATTTGTCTGAAATAGCACAGGTAGTAATAGCAGGCAGCGAAACCAGGATTCTAATCAGCGTCCTCTGAGTCCAGAACCTATGTTATTTTCACTGTAGCATGCTGATTCCTTGGGCAAGTTATATTTCTACTAGTAGGTACTAACTTAGTGGGTATAAGCTAGGGAATATGATCCAGGGTCTATATTCAGGGGTACATCAGACTATGCTGTTTTTCTATCCCTTTTCTTATCTGTGTAGTTATTGAGGATTTTAGGAATATTTATTCTCAAACTTTTCCCCAACCACGAATAACCACCACCACCACCACCACAACTAGCATTTTTATAGCACTTTAAGGTTTCTAAAGCACTTTACATATATCATCTGTTTCATCTGATCCTCACAACAAATCTATGAGACAGGTGCTATTATTATCTCAGTTCTACAGAAAATGAGAGCATGAAATAAAATCTCCATTAGATGACTTGCCTAGGGTCATACCATTAGTGTTGAAGGTGGTATTTGAATTCAGGTCTTCCTCACTTGGAGTCAGGCATTCTATCCACTATGCCACCTAAGTGCTTTTAATTTTTTCACCTTATCTTTACTGGTGGTATTGTTGTCATAATGAGGTTTTTCCTTTTCTTTTGAGGGGAGGGGTAAACAACAAAGAGTGCTTTTTAATATTCCTGTACTCTCACTGTCTCTCAGCACTGTTAATAATGAAAAGAGATAGATGGCAAAATATGTAGAATGAAAGGATTGAACTGGAAAAGAAGTAATTTCAAATCCTGCCTTAGATACGTAATAATTGTGTGTCCCTGGGAAAGTTGGCTAATACCTATGAGCTTCAGTTTCATCATCTATAAAATAAAGTTCAATTTGATGGCCTTTAAGGTCTCTTCTAGGTCTAAATCTCTGACTTTATAAATGCTGTAAATGAAGAAATTTCAGCTTCCTTTACTGGGGTCCTAACAATATTCATCAATCTTGAGTTTCACCTCTGGCTCATTCTCTGTTTGAGATTATAAGTCAACACAGAAATGGACTAGAGACAGACAACAGAAAAAAAAAAGAATAAAGCAAAGTAGTAGTGGCAGGCTATGATTTATTCTCTTATGTTCTTATTTTACCTGAGTACAGGTTTACCACTAGAAGGACCAGAAATGAATAATGCCTTGAAAGACCAAGTTATGTCAACTGATACAGTGCATTAAAAAAAAATGCATAAGTCAAAGAAAACAGATAATACAACGAAAATTTTTGTTTCAAAGTTGTTTTTTTTTTTTTTTTGGTCATTTGACATACTTGGTCCTTGGTAGTTAGGCTATATTAGTTCTTCTCTGCTAAGTACTCAAATCCACTAGCCCATTCTTCTCCCAAGCTAATCAGCAGTTATTTAATCAAGCTGAAGACATGGTAACACTAAGAAGAGGGTTTTTTAAAGTGTCTTTTTTGTTTGTAAAGATCTGTGATTTCATCAAGATGGGGAACTTATGCTGCAGAAACTCAATGCAAATCAGCAAGTCATGAGTAATTAAAATCTTAAAATGTTATCACTGACACTAAGAAGTTCAAATGACTTGCACATCACCACAAAGCAAGTAGGTATCACTTAAACCAGGTTTTCCTGATTGTAAAGCCCTATATCAATTATGCCACTTGTCAAAAATAACACTAACAATAATAATTATAAACTCAAGAGTATATTGCTGACAAAAACTCTATGAGGTAGGTAGTGAACATTTTATCCCCATTTCACAGATGAGAATACTGACACTTGAAGACACACTGACTTACTCATAAACTCAAAATTAGTAAAAGTGGCAGTCAAGATTAGAACTAGATCTTTTGCAAAGTCCTGCAATCTCTCCATTGGAACATAATTTCACACCTAGAAGGTAGTCTAGAAAGCATGTAAGTCCATATCTTCTCATTTTATATCATCATTTTATAGCTAAAGATATTAAAGTATTCAATTTTTTTCTTGAGGTATTTAAATTATACTGACATAGTAAAAACTAAAGTAGCAAAAAACAAAAAAATTAAAGTAGCCATCAACAAATTTTATGAGTTTACAAATACATTGTACCATGGACATCACAAGAAATAATGTTAATAGAAATGGTTCCTAATGTCTAGCCAACATATATGACCTTATAAAATATAAACAACATATCCAGAAAAGACCTATTTAATTACCAGTCATTACATACCTTGTCTTTCAGTAAAATTTCATAAGTTGTCAAAAGAATATTAAATTTTAACCGTTTGGTTTGCAGATGCATCCATTCATGTGTTCTTATCTACCAATCAAACAAACCAGAAAATGGTCTCAAACAAAATATACTAAATAGCAACAAATTTTGAAAATTACTCATTTCTAATGAGATATATGCCTTATTATAGTTACGCTGAAACAACTTACCATATTTCTGCTGTTAATATCCCCTAAATAGACTACAGCATTCATCTGGGGAGCCCATGTCTGAATCTCTCTTTGCCAGGAAGTGAGTGTGGAAAGTGGTACTACTAACAAGAAAGGCCCATATAATTGGTGTTCGTGGAAAAGATAGTTAAGAAATGAGATCGTCTGTATTGTTTTTCCAAGGCCCATTTCATCAGCAAGTATACAGCTATTTCCTCTACAAAATACAAGAAAAGAAGTGTTTTCCCATATATCAAACACTTATTTAACAAACATTTATTCAGTACCCATTATATACAAGACACTGTGATAAGTGCTGAAAGCAATACAAAAATATCATGGTCCCTTCCAAGAGCTCCCTGTAGACAAGAAAGGAAGACAAAGACAAAAACACTGAATGATGAACCAGAAATGACAAAGAAAGAGGAAAATAGGAGAAAAGAAGAAAAAGGGAAAAGAGAGGGATAAAGGAGAGAAAGTGTTCTTTATCATTTCTCATCCTGCATGCCAAATGATTGAGATTTTTACCATAAAAGAGCCTACATCTGATTTAGAACACTTAGTAGCCTTCTTTTCAAGGATGAACTCTACAAAGGAAAGCATTCTTTTGATCATAAGAGAAAGTATAGGCATGAAAACTGCCTATACTTATTAAATAAAAGTAAAAAAAAAGACTTCTCCCATCAAGTAATCATTACTAAAACAGAAGGATCAGAAAAGATTAATTAACTTATCCGGCTTTCAGGGTTATGTTTCAGAGACAAGTGGCAGCAGAATAACAAGATGGTAGAAGAAATGAGTATGTTATACTGAGAGAAGAAATAGATAAGGAATCATGGGTTCTGAGCCATTGCTTCTAAACAATTAATCAGATTCTTATAAAATTGCAGCCAAGTTATTCAAGGAAAACTAAAAGTGACATACTAGACCAAAGACAGTAAGATATCTATTTGAGTTATACGTATGTAAAGTTTGCTTTTTAAAATGGAGAAATAAGTTTGCAATAGTTAATAGAGAGCTAGACTCTGAGCAAGAGAGATGCGGCTCAAGTCCTGCCCATATATACAGTGTCTATGGGACCCTCACTCAACATTTCATCTTTTCAAGGCTCTAGGTGACTGACTCTCTTAATCTCGTAAGGCTCTAGGTGACTCTCTAAGACATTAAGTTGCAGAACAGCTGCTGATCTGCAGTTGTATGGTTTCCTCATTAGAGTTCACAATTCTAATGAAATTGGAGGCTCAGCCCAAAAAAATACTTATAATGGATTAAATTTACTATTGGTGCACTGGAATAGCAACATTCTTCTTAATCATCAATATGCCCAAATTGGTCTCCCACCTTATAAACTCTAAGTGATCCTGATCTCCTCATCTTCATAGCTCACTGAATTAGACATAAGGAAGTTAGCTAACCCATATCTGACAGCTGATTAAACTAAGATCCAGGTAGGTTAAGGGGCTTGCCCAAGATCAAGCAGGTAAAGAGAGCCATGAACTAGATTGAGGTCCTTTGACTCCAAATATAGACTCTTCACTTCAACACTCTGATATCAAAAAGTTCCTTAAACTGTCTGAATGGGAAGAGAGGGGAGTCTGACAGCTAACTTTGTAAAAAGCAATGGTAAATTTACATGAGTATAATCATGGCAAACCAAAATATGTACCACTGTCAAAAAAAAAAAAAAAAATAAGGTCGAAATATATTGCTCCAGATCAGTGCTCTCCAAAGTCCAAAGTTGAGTGCACGGGGGGGGGGGTAGAGAACAAAAAAGTCCATAAAGAGACAACCAAACAAGCATTTATTAAGAGCTTACAATGTGCCAGGCAATGCACTACGGACAAAAAGAAAGGCAAAAACCATTACTGCCTTTAAGGAGTTTCCATTCTAACAGAGGAGTTATCACCTATATAACAATGCAAGAAAAGACAGAATAATAACAATGCCTAACATTTATTCAGTGCTTTAAGATTTGTACAGTGCTTTACATATATTATCTCATTTGATACATCGATAGAGTAAATGGAGGGTAACCTCCGAGGGGAAAGCACTAGATGCTTATGGTAAAAGGACTCAAGCAGGAGGTGAGATTTCAGCTGTATTTTAAGGTAGCCAAAAATTCTAAGAAGCAGAGATTAAGAAGAAAAGTTTCCAGACTTGAGGGTGAGAGTGGGGCAGGAAACAACCTGTGCAAAGGCACCAAGATGTGACAAACAACAAGTAGGCCTACTGTGGCTGAATCATAGAGAGTATGGAAAGGAATAAAGTGTAAGAAGACTGGAAAGGTAGGAAGGGAAAGGTTTATGAAGAGCATTAAATGCCCAAAAGAGAAATTTATATTTGATCTTGGGTAGACAGGGAGCCACTGTAGTTCACTGATTAAGGGGATTGGAGGGACACATGATTAGACTTGCACTTTTGGAAAACTACTTTGGTATGATTGGGGTGGGAAGATACTTTTAGTAAAGAAGTGCAATTAAAAAACAGTTGCATAAATCCAGGCAAGAAGTTGAGGATGACACTAAGGTTGCAAACATCTATGGATGGTGGTACCCTTGACTGTAGTAAGGAGATTTGAAAGATGGGACAGTTTCAATGGATATAGTGAGTTTGAGACAACTATGAGACACTGAGTTTGAGAAATCCAAAAGGTAGCTGGGTGATGTGGAACTAAGAGTTCAAGAGAAACTAAGGCTGGATATATGGATCTGGGAATCATCTAAAACAGGAGTTCTCAAACTTTTTGGTCTTAGGACTCCCTTTGCACTCTTAAAAATTATTAAGGACCCCAAAGAGCTTTTGTTTATGTGGGTTATTATCTACTAACATTACCATATAAAAATTAAAACTGATAAGTTTTAAATGTATTTTAAATAATATAATATAACAAATAACATCTAAAAATTCAAAATGACTATATTTTCCAAAACAAAAAAAAATTTTTTTTAGTTTGTAAAGTGGAGGAACAAGTAATCAAGTTGAGTAGATTGAGGAACTGGGATGCTAGGATGCATGAGGGAATATCAACTCATATGCTTTAGTCATCCCATAGGTAAGGTGAACTTGAGGTGTAGAGAGAGTCTGAAGGTTCATTAATATGGCAATGGAACACTTGTGAGTAATGATAAGATCTATTATAGTATTATTTCTGTGTGTACTTGAGGAGGTGGGGAAGGACAGGTCATGGCAATGCAGGAAGAAACTATGAGAACCTCTATTTATATTTATTTTTTAACCCAAAAACAAATTAAGCTGCACTAATATTTAATATGCATGTGTCCTAGGAAGTATTCAGAGGGAAGGAGTGGAAATTCTACAACGTGGAGGAGATGATAGAGGCACTTTTTACGTGTTCATTTGCTTTCATTGTATTATAACATATTAAGTTTACATGAATCTGCTTTAAGTGGATTTATGGATTACACTTTCTAACACTAACTAAATAAACTCTTTTAAAAATTATTAAGGCATAAAGTGGCCTAAAAGTTTTCTACAATGAAAGCACAGATTGAATGCGACTACAAATGAAATGAGAAAATGGTAGAGCTGAAACTCTTTACTTATTTTTAGTATGAACTCTTTGTGTGCCATATTACAAAGTAAAAATGATGACAGATCTAACGAGTCAGCCAAAAAAAGTGAAATTATCAAGATTATTTGAAATATAAACATTTGAGTACATGCTACCCTCACTAGAAATACTGATTTTTTTGTTATACCAAAAAGTACTTTTGTACCATTTTTAAATAACTGAAAATATGGCTTGCTTCATCTTTTTAGTCATACTTTTAATTGTCCGTTTTTTTCTGAATTACACTGAATATATCAGTACAATAGGCCATGTATATCATTTATGAAGAAACAAATATACATATGATAGAGGAGTGCTCAAAAATATTTTACTGGTCAGGTAAGTGATCAAAAAAGTTTGGAAACCACTATTCTAGCTTAACTCTGCTCTATATAACCTGTAGTATAAGAAAATAAGTTTTCATTTACGTGCTATAACATTTTAACTTTAAAAAATTCTGAGCATAAAGGGCTATAGAAGGAAATCCTTAATTTGATTTAATGAAAAACAATTTTTTGATTAGCATAAGCACATAAACATATAAAACATACAAAACTGAAGTATTTTCATAGTTCCTTTAAATAACTATTAGTCAATTTTGAAAAAAGCAAATGACTATCAGAAGGAAAAATGGGAAAAGAAAGATATGGCTGAATTCAAGCATGAGGGTAAGAATTAGGTAAGAAAGACAATGGCAACTGAAGAATAGTAAAAAGGGTAAGTGTTGGAGGACTGGTGTAGAAAACTCATAATGGATCAGGGTTGAAGATGTGGTAACTAGATGATAATCAGTTACCTGTTAAAGAGAGAAAAAGCAGAGAAGACTTTAGAAAAAGTAGGGAAGATACAGAGCACCTTGAATTGGGCTGTAAATTGGTGGTGCTATTAGTGGAATTGAGAGAAGAAATAGAGATAAGTATGAAAAGGGTCCCAGGAAAGTAGAGACCCAAAGAGGCAAAGTCCAGTTCAAAGGAATATCCTCTACCTCCAAGTCTATTGCCACTTAAAATTACCTGAAAAATAATTGCTGAAAAGTAATTTCTAAAGGACAGAGCAGGGACATTATGGGGCAATATCTGAGATAATATTTGTAAAGAGCTTAGCACAGTGCCTGGCACATAAAAGGCACTTAATAAATGCTTGTTCCCTTTCTACAATCTGTCCCTTTCCAATAATGGCTTACAGTTATTCCACTGTTCATTGTTAAAAGTAAATCTTTGGAAATCATATTTATATCTGTTCTAAATTCAAAATGTCCTCTATGAATCTGAAAAAGAATATTCTTAGCATACTCACTTGCACCAAGAATGAGCAAGCCAATTTAGACCATTCAACTGATAATCTCTTAATTCTAAACCTTCTGGTCCTCCAATATAGGATGGTTGCTTCTTCAGCGCAACAAACCTTGGCCTTTGTTTTAGTACCTTGGGAGAAATAAGGATTACAGAACTACCAAACATAAGAATCAATACTTAGTTACATTGATAATAATCTTGGATATCACCATAAATTTCCAAACTACCCTATTAACGTCAGTCATCACAGACAAAACTTTAATGATTCCATGACTGCAAAAAATAGTTGATAATACCATTGAAAAAGACTTTATTTAGTCCAAGGTAGAATAGGTAATAGAAAGGTAGAATAATAGAGTGCATTGTCTTTCTTGACAAATACCACAACTGTTAATGAAACATTTGAAGTTCCCCTTGATATTTATCACACATTAAGCAGCTAAAAATCACAAGCAATGGCAATGCCAAGTTCAACTCAATATATATGAACTGTCACTGACCTGATTAAAAACAAAACAAAACAAAACAAGACAAAAATAGCAAGAAAAGTTTGAAAGTAAAGTCATTGCCACTGAAATCTTGGCTTTTCTATCTAACTTGCCAGTTAAGAATTATAATTATCATTTGATTACACTTTCAATAAGAACCGAAATTAAGCTCTCAGTCCTATAGGACAATAAAGAAAACAATAATATGTGGGACAATAAAGTATTGAACAGAAAGGACAATAAAGAAACAAATAAAATAAAATAAATTGCCAATATATACACTCCATGAAGAAATTCTTGTCTTGCATAAGATTTTTTTACTGTCTCCCTCATCAATTTTTTCACTCAACTTTTTGTTCCCTCTTTTCTCATAGCAAATAACCCATTATTTTGTAAGTCAATACCCTTTTATTTATGATATCAATCAAGAACATACATTTATATTTTGAACCTGATTTAAGAAAACTTATTTAGCTTATAATATGTTTAGTTTTCATATATATTTCCACATCATTTCTTTACCCTTTAAAACAGGTCTCATTTTTTGAGGTATGGCATATGTTCAGTTAAATGGCATTTTTATTTCTTATAACAACTTTGCCATCAGTTTTGTCTGCCATTCCTGAATGGTCCAACTTTCTCCAACCACACACTCATCACATCTAACTCTACTCATTTGTTCTACCTAATTTCCCCAACTGTAAGACCCCTTATTCGCATTAGCAACCTGCAGAACTATCAAGCCACAAATATACCCAAGTTGCATATCTAAAACCTGGGCTAATCAACCAACAAAACCTTTTTATTACTGTTTCCAGGTTTTGGGCCTCAGAAATGTAATTATAATTATTACTTAAGTATATTAGAAAATTTCAATTATACTTACTTTGCAATCTTTAAAAGGAGTGGTTTTGGATTGATTCCTGCTGAAATATTCATCAATGCGTGGCTGAAACTTTTTGGAAATAAGAGCCCCATCTTCCCAGCTACACTCTGAATATGGGAGGCCCTGCCATTTGCAATAATAATCAGGATACCCAGCTGCTGATTTTTGATTGGAATGAGCTGTAAAATATAGACACTATGTTAGTTTTTATATTTATGTTTCCTCTTAGCAGAACCATAAATCAAAAAATAGAATTATTTATGGAGATGACAACTTCTCATTGAAAATTAGCAAAGCATAAAGAGGAGACATGTAAATGTAATGAAAATAATATGATTACTGACCGATTATTCTCTCTACTATTTGATACTGCTTATGTAGATCATCTGTAAGTTCTTGCTGACAATTATAATACTCCACATCTTCTGGAGAAGCATTTTTCAACCTAAGAAACAAACAATATTTCACATTTCATTTGGCAGTTTAATAATTTTTCTTCTTAGTGAATTCTTAAGACATGCTATATTAGCAATAAGAAATGGTATAGAAAAAAAAGCTGGGAAGAGCAGCAAGACTAAACAAAGTATAAACAGGTTCATGAAGGAAGCAATACAATTTTCAAGGCTTTCTCAAAATATCAAAAAGGGGAGGATACTGAAAGCATGACAAAAATGTGAAAATTTATAATTTTTCTTAAAAAGGAACCTTGGCAAAGATGGCAGAGTAAAAAAAAGGACTTAGCCAAGCTCTCCCAACATTCCCCTAGAAACAACTTTAAAATAATGCCTTAAATTGAATTCTAGAGTGGCAGTGCAAGCAAAAGATCTGAGTGAGACATCCTTCTAGACCAAGACAACATAGGAAGCTGGAAAGAGAGCTCTGTGAAACAGAAGAGGAGGTTGGCCTGGAGCCCATGTGAATGAAATAACCAGTGGTGGGACTGGGTGGTAGTGACAGAAGCAACAGCAGCTTTGGGAGATCTCAAGCCAGAGATGGTAAGGAAGCCTGGCAACTGGTCAGAGAGATTACAGGGTGCCTCGGTGCTAGAGGTGAATGCAGGACAAAATACTGTTTGGCAAACCCAATGCCAATACCCTCTTCTGGGTCATAATAGTTCAAGGGGAGTGAAGAGCACTTTCAGCCAAGAGGGTGTGGGTACCCTGAGGGGCAACTGTGTGGCAACTTTATTGTTTCTATCCACTGCTAAGACATAGGTCAAAGGTGAAAAGGAGTAGAGATCCTGAGGGCCAATCAAACTTCTAGTACCAAGGGAGGTGGGTCCTGAGGAGCAGTTATCAATTGCCATCCTAAGTAATCAAGACACTTTCCTGGATAAGGACCAGAGTGCAGACCAATAGGGCAGTAACCACACCTCTCCCCAGATTACACTACTTTGGAAGCAAGGAAAACTTGGAAACCCCTGAAGTTATCACTGAAAATTATAGCGTGGAAAAAGCCTAAAGCTTAAGAAGGAGTCTCTCCCTGCCCTTCCATACCTGAAACAAAGTACAGCATTAGCATAAAGTTGCAAATCAAGAAATAGTGGATTAAAAATAAGCAAACAACAAAAAAAGAACCTGACCATAAAGAGTTATTATGGTGACAGGGAAGATCAACTCAGAAGACAATAAAGTCAAAAGAGCTATGAGCAAAGAAGCTTCTGAGAGGAAAAACAAAACTGAATAAGCCAAAAAAGAAGATACGAAGACACACACACACACACACACACACACACACACTTCAAAATCAGAAAAGAGTGATAGAGGAAAAATTAGGTAAAGAAATGAAAGCAAAGGAAGAAAATTAAGAGAAACTGGAGAGATGATAAAAAGGAGGGCACATAAAAGAAGGCAATGGTCAAAAGCAAAGCAGACGTTAGAGGAGGGACTGGATAAAAAGAGAGAGAATGATAAAAAGAAGAAAATTAGATGAGGGAAATGCAGTTAGTAATCAAAACCATGAATGTGAATAGGAAGAATTTACCCATAAAATGGAAACAGACTGCAGAACAGATTGGAAAGAAAAATCCAACAATATTTTATTATTATTATTATTATTATTATTATTATTATTATTTTGTTTTTTGGTGAGGTAATCGGGGTTAAGTGACTTGCCCAGGGTCACACAGCTAGTAAGTGTCAAGTGTCTGAGGCTGGATTTGAACTCAGGTCCTTCTGACTCCAATGCTGGAGCTCTACCCACTGCGCCACCTAGCTGCCCCAATATTTTGTTTATAAGAAACACACAAAAAGACACAAAATCTATTATGTTTCAGCTGAAGTAAAAAAAAAAATAGGGATATAGCAATAACGATCTCAGATAAAGTAAAAGCAGGAATAGATTTAGTTAAAAGAAATAAATAGGCAAACTACATCTTACTAAAAGAAACTAAGACAATGAAGTAATATCAATACTAAACATATATGCACCAAATGGCATAGAATCCAGATTCTCAGAAGAAAAATTAAATGAATTACAAGAGGAAACAGATAGTGAAACTATACTAGTAGAGGACCTCAATTTTTCCCTTTCAGACATAGATAAATCTAAAATAAAATAAATAAGAAAGAAGTCAAGGAGATGAATAGAATCTTAGAAAAGGCAGATACGATAAACATCTAGAGAAAACTGAATATATCTTTTTCTCAGCTGTACATGGCACCTTCACAAAAAATTGACTTTGTATTAGGGCATAAAAACCTTACAACTAAATGCAGAAAAGAAATATTGAATGCATCTTTTTCAGATCATAATATAATAAAATTAAATTCAATACAAGGTTGTGGAAACAGATCAAAAATAACTGGAAACTAAATAATCTAATCCTAAGGTATGAGTAGAAAAAAACAACATATCATAAAAACAAGCAATAATTTAATCAAAGAGAATGACAGTAAGACAACATTCCAAAATTTTTGGGATGCAAAGCAGTACTTAGGAGAAAATTTATATCTCTAAATGCAGACATCAATAAAAGAAAGAAAGAGCAGATCAATGAACTGGCCATGTAATTAAAAAGAACTGGAAAAAGAACAAAATAAAAATACCCAATTAAACACTAAAATGGAAATCCTGTAAATCAAATTAAAAATTAATAAAAGTAAAAAAAACAACAAATTTTGAACTAATAAAGAAAACAGGAGCTAGTTTTTGTTAAAAAAAATAGACAAACCATTGCTGAATTTGATTAAAAAAAAAGAAAGAAAATCAAATTACCAGTATCAAAAATGAAAAGAGTAAATGCATCTCCAATGAAGATGAAACTAAAGCAATTACTAGGAGTGCTTTTGCCCAATTATATGTCAGCTAAACTGACAATCTATGTGAAATGTATGGGTATTTACAAAAATATAAACTGCCCAGATTAAAAGAAGAGGAAACAGAAGATTTAAATAACATTATCTTAGAAAAAGAAATTGAACAAGCCATCAATGAACTCCCTAAAAAAAAAAAATCCCAATACCATATAAATTACTCTAAAAAATAGCTAAAGAAGGAGTCCTACAAAATTCTTTTATATAGCTTTGGGACCAAAATCAGGGAGAGCAAAAACAGGGAAAGAAAATTATAGGCCAATTTCCTTAGCGAAAATCAGTGCAAAAAATTTAAATAAAATACTAGCAATGGAGATTACAGCAACATACCACAAAGATCATACACTATGACCAGGTGGGATTTATACCAGGAATGCAATGCTGCTTCAATATTAGGAAAACTATCTGCATAAATAACCACATGAAAAAACAAAACCATCAAAAATCATATGATTATCTCAATAGATGCAGAAAAAGCTTTTGACAAAATACATTCATACTTATTAAAAACACTAGAAAGCATAAGAAAAAACAGGGCTTTCCTTAAAATGTTAAGTAGTATCCATCTAAAACCATCAGCAAGCATTATCTGTAATGCAGATAAGCTGAAAATAAGATCAGGAATGAAGTTTATTTCAAAAAAGAATTTTAAGGAATTAGAATGGGCCACGAGGAAACAAAACTCACTATTTGCAGATGCTATGATGGTATAATTAGAGAACCCTAAAGAATAAACTAAAAAAACTAGTTGAAATAATTAACAGTTTCAACAAAGTTGCAGGTTATAAATTAAACTCTGATAAATTAGCATTTCTATATATTATCAACAAAGTCCAGCAAGAAGATATTGAAGGAGAAATTACATTTACAATTACTGCAAACAACATAAAGTACTTGGAAGTCTGCCTGCCAAGCCAAACATAGGAACTACATGAACACAATTACAAAATACTTATCACTCAAATAAAGATAGATCTAAACAACTAAAGAAATATTGATCATGGGTAGGCTAAGCTAAGATAATAAAAATGGCAATTCTACCTAAATTAGTTTACTTATAATTCAGTGCCATACCAATCAAATTACCCAAAAATTATTTTATAGAGCTAGAAAAAAATAACAAAATTCACCTGGAAGAACAAAAGGTCAAGAATATCAAGGAAATCAATGAAAAAAAAAAAAAACCCAAAGAAAAAAAAACAACCAAACCTGAAGGAAGGTGGCTTAGCAGTATCAGATCTCAAACTGTATTACAAAGCAACAATCATTCAAAACAATGTGGAACTGGCTAAGAAATAGTGACAGATCAGTGGAATAGGTACACAATTCACAGCAGTAAATGACCACAGTAATCTAGTGTTTGACAAACCCAAAGATCCAAGATTTGGGGACAAAAAAATCATTATTTGACAAAAACTGCTGGGAAAACTAGAAAGCAGTTAGGCAGAAAGTAAATACAGATCAACATCTCATACCATATACTAAAGTAAGGTAAAAATGGTATGTGATTTAGACATCAAAGGTGTATCTAAGCAAATTAGGGGAGCATGAAATATTTTGTCAGATTTATATATAAGGGAAGAATTGAGAACCAAATAAGAAATAGAGAGCATTACAAGACATAAAAATGGGTAATTTTGATTACATCAAATTAAAAACGTTTTGCACACACAAAGCCAATGCAACCATGAGTATAAGGAAAGCAGGAAACTGGGGGGGGGGGGATTTTACAGCAAGACCTCATTTTTCAAATATATAAAGAACTGAGTACATTATTCCCCTAATGATAAATGATCAAAGGATATGAATAGGCAGTTTTCAGAAGAAGAAATCAAAGTTACCTATAAGTCATATTAAAAATGCTCTAAATCACTACTAATTAAAGAAATGCCCATTAAAGCAAGTCTGAAGTACTACCAAATACATAACAGATTGGCTAATATGATAGAAAAGGAAAATGACAAATGTTCAAAGGGATGTAGAAAAATTGGGACACCAATGCACTGTTGTGCATTGTGAAGTGTGATCTAATCATTCTGGAGAGCAATGTGGAACTATGCCAAAAGTACTATATAACTGTGCATACCCTTTGACCCAGCAATAATACTAATAGGTCTGTACCCCAAAGAGATCAAAGGAAAAAAAAAGTACCTGTATGTACAAAAATATTTACAACAGCTTTTTTTATAGTGGCAAAGAATTAAAAATTGAGGGGATGTCCATCAATTAAGGAATGGCTGAATAAGTTGTGGTATATGATTGTGACCGAATACTATTGTGCTACAAGAAATGATGAGCAAGATACTTTCAGAAAAACTTGGGAAGACTTACAGGAATTGATACAAAACAAAATGAGCAGAACCAGGAGAATATTGTATATAGTAACTGTAATATTGCTGAAAGATCAACTGTGAATGAATTAGTTATTTTTGGCAATACAATGATCCAAGACAATTCTGAAGTAATCAAGATGAAAAATACTATCTCACATTCAGAGAAAGAACTGATGGAGTCTGAATGCATATTCAAGAATACTTTTTAAACTTTTTTTTACAATTTTCAGTTTTTGGGTTTTTTTTGCCTCTGTTTTCTTTTGCTACATGGTTAATATGGAAATGTTTTGCATGACTGCACATTTCAATTTGTACAAATAGCATGCCTTCTCAAGAAAGAGAGGAGAAGGAAGATAATTTGGAACTCAAATTAAAAAAAAAATTTGTTTACATGCAATTGAAAGTAAAAATTAAATGTAAGAAGAAAGTGAAAAGCAAGCAAGCATAGGAATCAATAGAGTCTTCATTAAAATGATAAATAATATTTATCTAAAACCATCAGCAAGCATTATCTGTAACAGGGATTAAGTTTGAAGCCTTCCATTAAAATCAGGAATGAAGCAAAGATGTCCATTATCACCACTATCATTCAATACTGAACTAGAAATGCTACCTATAGCAATAAGACAAGAAACTGAAGGAATAAAAATAGGCAAAGAGGAAACAAAACTATCACTCTTTGGAGATATACTTTGATGAGATACCAGAGTACCTAAGAGAATCAACTAAAAACTAGTTGAAACAACAATTTCAGCAAAGTTGCAAGATATAAAATAAACCCACATAAATCATCACCATTTCTATATTCTATCAACAAAACCTATCAGGAAGAGATAGAGAAATTCCATTCAAAATAATTGTAGACAACAAAAAATACTTGAGAGTCTAACTGCCAAGACAAACCCAGGGATTACATGAACACAATTATAAAACACTTTTCAGACAAATAAAGACAGATCTAAACAATTTGAGAAATATCAATTGCTCATGGATTGATCAAGATAATACAGAAATGACAACTGTACCTAAGTTAATTTACTTATTATTCAGTGCCATACTATCAAAATACCAAAGAATTATTTCATAGAGCCAGAAAAAATAGTAACAAAACTCATCTGGAAAAACAAAAGTTCAAGAATATTATGGGAATCAATGAAAAAAAATGTTAAGGATGGTGGTCTAGAAGTTTCAGATTTCAAACTATATTACAAAGTGGTAATCATCAAAACAATCTGGTGTTCACTAAGAAATAGAATCGTGGATCAGTGGAATAGATTAGGCATGCGATGCACCGTAATGAAATGACCATAGAAAACTAGTGTTTGATAAACTCAAAATCCAAGATTTTAGGATCAGAACTCAAAAAAAAAAATGACAAAAACTGCTGGGAAAACTGAAAAGCAGTTTGGCAGAAACTAGGCTTAGACCAACCATCTCACACCATACCAATATAAGGTCAAAACAGATAAATGCTTTAGACATAAAGGATGATAGCATAAATAAATTAGGGGACCATAGCAAAATGTACCTGTCATATCTATGGATAAGGAAAGAGTCTTTGTCTAACAAGAAAGAAGGAATTACATGAAGTTTCCTTTTTGATTTTGAAGATACTTTTGATTACATGAAGTTATGTAATGCACAAACAAAACCAACGCAGCCAAGATTAGAAGGCAAGCAGGAAACTGGGAAAAAAATTTTCTCAGCAAATTTCTCTGATAATGATTTCATCTCTCAAATATATAAAGAACTGAGTGAAATTTATAAAAATAAGAGCCATTCTCCAGTTGATGAACATTAAAAGGATATGAACAAGCAGTTTTTAGACAAAGAACTCAAAGCTATCTACAGTCACATGAAAAAATGCTCTAAATCACTACTGATTAGAGAAATGCAAATTAGAACAACTTTGAGGTACCACCTCATACCTATCAAATTGGTTAATATGACAGAAAAGGAAAATGACAAATGTTGGAGATGTGGGAAAACTGGGACACTAATGCACTGTTGGTGGAGTTGTGAACTGATCCAACCATTCTGGACAGCAATTTGGAACTATGCCAAAAAGGCCATCAAACTGCATACATTTTGATCCAGCAATATCACTACTAAGTATATATCTCAAAGAAATCAAATAAAAGGGGAAATTACCTATTTGTACAAAAAAACATTTATAGCAGCTCTTTTTGTTGAGGCAAAGAATCGGAAATTGAAGGGATGCTCATCAATTGGGGAACGGCTGAATAAGCTGGTATATGATTGTAATGAAATACTACTGTCCTATAGGAAATGATGTGGGGGGAAGGTTTCAGAAAAACCTGGGGAGACTTACATGAACTGATGCAAAGTGAAGTCAGAAGAACCAGGAGAACATTGTACTCAGCAACAGCAATATTATAAGGATCATCAACTGTGAAAGACTTTTCCAAAGAACCCATGATAAAAAATGCTCTCCTTCATCCTGAGAAAACTGATGAACTCTTGAATGCAGATAGAAGCATACTTTTAAAAAAATTTTCTTTATTTTGCAACTTGGTTGATGTGGAAATGTGTTCTGCATGACCTCATGTATAATTAAAATCAAATTGCTTGCCTTTTCAAGGAGCAGGGTTGGGTGGGAGAGATGAAGAGCATATGGAACTCAAAATTTTAAAAATAACTGTTAAAAATATGTTTACATGTAACTGGGAAATATTTAACAAAAAAAAATTAAAAATAAAAAGGAGGGGGCAGCTAGGTGGCGCAGTGGATAGAGCACAGGCCCTGGATTCAGGAGGAACTGAGTTCAAAGCCGGCCTCAGACACATAACACCTACTAGCTGTGTGACCCTGGGTAAGTCACTTAATCTCACTGCCTAACCAAAAAAATAAAAAATAAAAAATAAATAAATAAATAAAAAGGAGCCTCAAAAATAACAGTAACTACCAATATAAAAGCTTCCTTTATCACTTCTGTAATTTTTTATGAGAATCTACAAATGCATCAAGGACATTTGATAGGTGAGAAAAATAAATATTTTGCAAAAAAAATTTCTTTAGCTACTTTACCTTTACATTCATATAACTAAAATGACAGGTACAGAAAGATTTCACTGTACTTGACTGGCCTACTAAAAAAAATTATGAATATAGCAAAATGCCAACTGAAAGGGTTCTTATTCAATAAGATATCTACAAGATCCCTTGAAAAATCTAACTACTAAGTATTTTCCTTGGCTACCCTATAATCTTTAACATCAAGGAAAGCATAAAGTAGAAAGGTATGTGCTCGTGAAATCTATTTGCCACTGTTATGGATGACATCCAGAACAAAGAGAAATTCACTTTAGGTGGAAAGGTCCTCCAGGTGTACTTGTTTGTTAATTTCTTCGTGCTGATCCTATCACTCCTGGAAATACTGCAGAGCCTTTTAAAAGATGTTATTAGAGTTAGCCTAAAAACCCATACAGGAAAAAAAAAAATCACTCAAATTTTAAAAATGCTAATAATCCAGATGAGGATATGCAGTTGGATAGTCCACCAAAAGATCTCTCTCACTAGGACACAGAACTTTGATGACATGCAAATGAACAACATGCTGGATGCAGAATTAAAAAAAAAAAAAAAGGTGGGGGCAGGGAGGAAACAAGTTGAACTTGTTATCGAGGAAAATTCAGTTCTTTTAGTGACCTTAAGACTGTCTCTGAAATAAAGGTTCATTCTTATAACACCAAACATGCCTATATGTCCTAGAATAAGAATTTACCAAGTTCATTACAGGGCAGTGGAAAGGACCATGAGAGAAATGGGGAGTTACATACATATTCTAAGCAAGTAGGGCAAGTAGTATAAAGGACATCGTCAAAAGAATGTACAAATGGACAAAGAAATGAGGCAGTAATACAATGAAAATTAGGGCTAACCAATGGATAGACCAGTATTCATGTAATGTCAAGAGATAATGATGAAGGCCCAGCACCGTTGTTGGGCCCTTTATGGGAGATTTATGGAAAGACATAAACCAGAACTGCAGAAGATGAGCAGGAACGGAGAGCATTGCAATCTGCATGACTAGAAGGAGTACCCACATCTATTAGATCACAGATTCCATGAACTATTAAAGAAACTAAACAAATCTCACAGCCCTGTGAGTTGAACCAAAATGTGAAAAATAGAAGCAATTATAATTATTGTTGTTGTTGTTCAGCTGTGTCCAGCTCTTTGTGCCCCCATTTGGTACTTTACTTGGCAAAGATACTCAATTGGTTTGCCATTTCCTTTTCTAGCTCATTTTACAGATGAGAAAACTGAAGTAAACAGGGTTAAGTGACTTGCCCACTGTCACACAGCAAGTAAGTGTCAGTACAGATTTGAACTCAGAAAGATGAATCTTCCTGACTTCAGGCCCAGCACTTTACCCACTGTACCACCTAGCTGCAATTACAATTCATTCATTTAGAAATCACAAATTTGAAATTTCTGATAATTCAAATATACTATATAATTTCTAAGTAAAATTTCAGAACTAAGTGTCACAAATTAAAAATTTTATGGCATATTATGAAGTAATGTTGACCTATCTTTTTTGGCCATAGCAACTCATGAAAATAGGGTGTGGATCCATGATATCATTGGCATAGGAAGCTCCTGTGAAGAAATTCCCTCCACCTATGCAAAATGGCAATTGTGCTGCACCTTACTGTCCTAGAGACTTGCCTGGGAGTCTGAAAGGCTTGAGTACTTACCCAAGACCACACAGCCAGTTTATGGCAGAGGTCAGACTTGAACCCAAGTCACCTTGACTCCAAGACCAGCTCTTTATCTACTATCCTCCAATTCATAAAACAGACAAAAATGCACAATGGTCCTTAGTCCTACATAGCTGTCTTCTGTTACCAATATGGTACCAGAACTCAGTGGACTCATGGAAAATATGCAGAAGGTATTAACAAATGCAATTTTAAAATCAACTAACAACACTGTTAGGAATCTAAATCTGTAACAACTTATAAATTAAATCAGTCCAAGAGGAATTAAAGCATATATCTATGAACTAACATTCCTTGTCAAAAATAAAAAAGGAGGTGGTGTAAATCAATACCAGGCAAATGGAAGGAGAGCTCAAAGGGGAACCATGGAGAGATGAATAAAAAAAGGTTTCGTTATATAGCCAAAAGTAACAAGAAAACACTTTGTGGCACACTTGGTTATCTTGCCTTACAGTGACTTAACCCCTCTGGTCCACCTTTTAAAGGTGAGGTCTTTTCTATAGCCACGTGTACTACTGAACAGAGGTAAACTTCAGCCTGTATAGTAAAGGGAACATTCCAGGGGGAACCTGTAAGGCAGAGACTATGGTTACTTAACGTGCAATGATCCAGATAAAAGACGAGGTAGTTGTACATCAGAGGCAGCTACATAGTAGGGGATAGAGTAGAGGGAGTGGAGTCTGAAGACCTGAGTTCAAATCTCACCTCACACTTACTAGTTGTATAACCCTGGGAAAGTGACTTAACCTCTGTTTGCCTCAGTTTCCTAAATGGAGATAAGGGTTGCTGTAAGTATCAAATGAAATAATATTTGTAAAGCACTTAGCACTCAAGTCTGGCCCATAGTAGGTACTAGAAAAATACTAGCTATTATTATTAAGGGGTAGCCATCAAGTAATGATAAAGTCTATACTGATGTAGTCAAATAAGCATACAAGACAAGGAAAAAAAAAAAAAACAAACAATTGCCCATATACTTCAGCAATGAAAACTGTATAACACAGAAAGATCCAGCAGGAAAGAAATGAATCTTCAGTAGAAAACTGTAAAGTCAGAAAGAGAGAAGGAGTATCAAGGTTAAGGTTCTGTAGTAATATCTGAGAGCCACAGAAATTTATTTTGTCTATTCAGTTACAATGTTGTTTAAGTTTGGGAACATAAAGGTAGCTTTGCTGCCACAGCTCCTGATGAAGCAAACCCACACATGACTAAGGAAAGTGGCTCAGTCACTTGCTACCTGTGTGACCCTGAGCAGGTCATAATCTTTCTGGGCCTCAGCTCCTTCATTTGTAAAATCTTAGGGTTCAACTAGATGACCACTTTAAATAATGTTATGAGTTTTCATTCCACAGAATGAGGACACTTTGTTAAGACTAGCAGTAAATATCAGTTCAAGATAATCATAAGCAAACAGACCACTGGGAAGATAATTCTGAGTGACTCATCAAAGTCCACTGTGGAAGATAAAGTAAAAGCTCTATATAATTTAATATCATAGTGCAAAAGTTGACATAGAAGAACTCGGAAAACTATGGTGGAAAATATGACTAAGGATCAAGGAATGAGGTTTATAGACTACTTATATGTCTCATGCTTGTATTTATAAATAAGCAAAGAATCAGAGGGAAGTAGTCATGCTCATTAAAAAAAAGAAAAAGAAAAAAATTACAATCACGAGTCAAAAAACAACTTGTTGCTACATACACGTTATTCATTTCTGAATTACCTATACGTAATCGGATCTCCAGGTGGTGAATGGAAACAAAAAGCTGGTAGAAAGTCTTTGCCAGTCATATGTATCTTCAATATCTTTTATACCACATTCACAAGTCAAGTATGTGTATACGTGGACATATATGTGTATGTACACACATATTTGATTAAAAACCATTGTAGAGAATAAGGCATGAAGGAGCTGTGATCTAGCTTGGCGGTACGAGGAATATTCATACTAATAAAATCAAGATTTGATCAAAATATAAAGGTCTATTAAGGACTAAAGTTTCATTAATTTATCTAATTATGCAGATTATTACTGTCTTCCTTGCCTCTAGAAGATCCTCAAATCCAGACCATATACCATTGCCAGATATATCTTAAACAATAGTTCTGATTAGGCCACTGTTCTAAACAAAAAACAGTAACTGGTAATTTCCCAAAATGGTGACAGAAAAGAGTAGCATGGATTAATAGTTGTACTTAGGTGGTTAATCAATACTTAAAAAGACCAGCGGTCCAGCTTGAGTGCCCATGGATGACTGTACCTGGGAGTATGGGATGGTGAAGAAAGGTACAACAGAAGTGAAATTGAAATACATAGGAGAAAAGCCACAAATGAAGTTAGATACAGGTGGTAGTTGAGTTTCTTGGAAGCTAACCTAAATGGATGCAGGATGCAGGAATTAGAAGACATTCATGAAGTCAGAAAAACTGGGAAGAGCAAAGTGATTGACATCAGTTAAGCAGCAGTTTCTGGTTATGCCAATGTGCACATACCACCTCTCCTTCATGTGATCTGGTGTGTTAACTCTGACACTTTGCTTTCTGCAAAGAAGCTTCCATGGGTCTTAGAATTTTAGTTTGGTGAGGCAGTTTTTGCTGATTTTTTTAAAAGGGTTAGTGGAAATCTGGATAGGTTCAGGTTACAACGGATATAAACTGCTGCTTGAGTTTAGTCAAGACAGCCTTTTTCTCTAGCATTCAATGAAATGTGCTTTGGAAACCATCATTATATTTAACACCTAAATGAATTATAAAACCCTAGGAACTGCTCTAGATCCTTGACAGTAGCAGGTATATTCACCACTTCAAGATAGCTTCCATTTATGAAACAATATTTATCTTCTCCAAGAAGTAAACTATGCTCTCTAAACCCATGCAGACTATTTGGGTATACTATTAAGGTATGCTATTAAAGTACACCACATTACCCGGAGGTCCAGCAGGTCTTGAAAAATGTGGTTCAGCTGGGTGTGGTGACATACGCCTGTAATCCCTGCTACTGGGAAGGCTGAGGCTGGTGGACCACTTGAGCTCCGGAGTTCTGAGCTGCAGTAGGGGTAAAGCTGATCAGGAGTCAGCACTAAGTCCAGTATCATTATGGTGAACCCCCAGGAGCACAGGGACCACCAGGATGCTTTTAAGGAGGGGTGCACCGGCCCAGGTCGGAAACGGAGCAGGTCAAAGCTTCCGTGCCGATCAGCAGTGGGATCAGGCCCCTGAATGGTTGCTGCACTTCCAGCCTGGGCGAGATAGGGAGACCCAGTCTCAGAAAAAAAAAAAAAGAAAAGAAAAGAAAAGAAAGAAAGCAAAGAAAAGAAAAGAAAAAGAAAACAAAGGAAAGGAAAAGAAAAGAAAGAAATAGAAAAATGTGGTTCATATATCTCTGGGAAAACACAATTACATTGCATGGCCTCAAAATCATGAGAGCATACAGTTTTGGGCTGCCTTTTTTTTTTTTTTTTAAAGGGTCACAGAGTGAGGAGTGGGAATCCAGATCTGCTATTTAATTAGTATAGGGAATTCATGTTAAACAAACTCCCTCAATAAATCTGATCTGTAACTGTTAAGCAACTAGAATCACAAAAAACTTCTTTGGAAAATTAAGTGACTTTCTGAGCATTAACATAGTCAGAATGAGTCAAAGCAGAGACTTGAACCTAGGTCTTTCAGACTCCAAGACTAGTTTCCATAAACTATGCCACACTCTCATTCTACATTTACTGAAGACTACTTTCCACTCATCCTCTTCCTAAATCCTTATCAGATTATAGGCCCTCAAAGTATCAGCTTGAAAATAAATTAAATTGTGATCATTGGGATAACACAATAGGAATTAATAATAGAGGTGGTAGTCATATAAGATGACAGTGTTCAGAGGACAAAAGTCATGACAAGAGCATAACATTCTACTACCCCTCCCATATAAACAAGACAAATATTTAGAGTGAGGAGGTCAAATGTCAGATGAAACCTTTGTATAAATCTCCCTTTATGAATTCAGAGGACCTCAGTTTCTGAACCCATAAGGGTTTAGATGTGATCTGCTGGGCGAGAGGCACCTAAGGCTTGATGGATGGTACAGTACAATGGTCAGAGAGGAAGTGGTATTTGTGCCTCTACTGAATTGACAATGCCCTTAAAGTATCAGGATGAAAGTTTTGCATTAACAGGAAAGCTAAAGTTGGCTGGTCACTACATCACCCCAGCTACTTTAGTGTAAGGAGATGTTTTGAACCTCAACTGTTGGCTGAATTATATTAAGCCAGTCATTTGATTTCTAAAAGTAAAGAATCAGAAGAGGTTAGTTAACACCAAGGGATTCACTCCCATGAGTCTGGCCTGCAGAAGTGACTCCTTAATTATATTAATGAGAACCAGCAACATAAGAGTATCTACTGGCTGCAGAGAAATTTGTTTTACTCTTTCACAAGTGCTACACACAGAAATTTCTCAAAGGCAAGTAATCTTTCAGGGCCTGGATATGTAACATGCAATGATGTAGGAACTCAAGTTCCAAGGGCTGGACATATTCCTTAGTTTTTAATGAGTTCACTGACTGGCTTAGTCTTCCTTTCCACATACAGGGTGACTTCAGAATACAAGTTAATGTTCCCTCACACATCCTGGTATCACAGTTCCTCAATCTACTCTATTTTTCTATTATTTTCTATTATTCTATTATCTATTCTTATAACTGCTACATATGGAGATAGTCATACCTTTACCTTACCATCCCCGCTCCCCTCCCCACTCCAAACAAGCATTCCAATTCCGTGTTCAAGAGCTCTCATTCTCCTTTATCCAATCATAATCTTTTATCTTTCCATCTTTCCCTATGCCTTATTCTTCTTACTCTTCAATCTTACTGTGACTTCAAATCCCTCCATTCTCGAGTACTATCCCAGGCCATTACCGTGCTCTAACTAGTCTCTCTTCCCTTCCCTATGTCCCTTGGTGAACTAGTTCAACTCTGTACATTTATGTGCTGGTGAACAAAGCTAAAGGATGTGTTGATTGGGTCCACTACAAATTTGTTATCTAACCTCAATTTAGCCTTCACTAGGAATGAGACAAATGTTATACCCATCTACTCTCCACAGTGGTGTTCTAAACCTTCTCATTTCTTCTCAAGTATCTCTTCAATCTCCATTGCACACTCACTTGGTAATCTCATCAATCATTCAATTATATTCTCTACCAGATCTTTAATTACAGTACAAGTCTCTCCTAAACTCTAGTACCACATGACCTAACTACATTTTGGATCTCTCAAATTCGGTGTCCTATAGCTATCCCAAAACCAGAAAGTCCCACACAGTCACTACCTTTCCATTAATCTTATCTTCCAAACATCCTTATTACTTATTGTCAAGGATACCACCATTCTTCCATTCACCCAGGTTTGGGACCACCATCTTGAACTTCCCTCTCTTACTCAACTG
This sequence comes from Vombatus ursinus, assembly GCF_900497805.2. Classification (NCBI taxonomy): domain Eukaryota; kingdom Metazoa; phylum Chordata; class Mammalia; order Diprotodontia; family Vombatidae; genus Vombatus; species Vombatus ursinus. Next base: position 539,897 of record NW_020948392.1, on the reverse strand, counting down.
ACATGATCACTTTTGCCAATTCTTGTGATTTGTTTCCCTAAAACATCTCTAAAATACATCTTCTCTCTGTTTACACAGCCACTACCCTCATTCAGACCCTCATTACCTCTTGCCTGGATTACTGCAATAGCTTTCTAATTTTACTTCCTGACTCAAGTCTCTCCCCATCCTAACACAAATGCTAAGGCTATTCACCCCAAAGTATAGATATGACTATGTCACAAACATTCTACTCCTTGATCTCACTCAGTGAACTCCCATGGCTCCCTGTCTACTCTAGGATCAAATATAAATTTCTCTCTTTAGAATTAAAACCTCCTCAGAAATTTTTCTCTTCCTACCTTTCCAGTCTTATCACACTTTATTACCCTCCAAAACCTCTATGGTTCAGCCATAATCGCTTACTTGTTGCTCTTCACATCTTGGGGAATTTGCACTGATTGTCCCCTGTGTTTGGAATGCTCTTCTTCTTAGAATTCCTGGCTTTCTTAAAATTTAAGTGACACCTCAGGCCTTTCCTAGTCTATCCAGCTGCTAGTACTCTTCTTTCTAAGGCTATTTATTTTCCATCTAATCTGTAATCATCGAGTTTGTACCAATTTAGGTATAATTTATCACATGGTTTTTTTTTCTTTGTATAACCAACGCTTAGCATAGTGTTAGAACACAGTAAGCATTTAATAAATGCTTACTGATTGATTTGTGGCCCTAAGAAAGGTCTATTTGAGGACCTCTGCCAATGGATTTTACTCATTTCCCTACTATCTACAGAACCAAGATATATATTGAAATAGTTAGCTGAGATGTGTCCATACAGTTCAAAGTACAGAAATAACACTTTTGTAACATATTAGAACCAATTGCCTGGGGTGAACCATGACTAGGCCTGAGATTCATTGTCTCCTGGAATGTCTGGTGGCCCTGCGGCAAGAGGCCATGGAGCAGACCACGAATTGGGTCAATGTAACTGGAACAAAGGCAGCAGATTCCTGAGACAAGCCTCAACCTGGGTAAATTGATGAATGAGAACTACTAGGGTGTCAATTAAGTTGTGAGGACTAATTCTTAACAGATAGCATGAGCCAAGAACTTTTAAGAAATTCTCAGTAAGGATGGGCTAACTCTGAAAGGAATTCTGAGCCAGGGCATTAAAGAAATATTTTTCTCTCCTTCCCATTACCATGCCCAATAGGTATAGGTGATAGATCTTTTGGCTAGCACCATTCCATAAGAAGACAGTCTACAAAAGATGCCTCCATTTCCTCTCCTCTCACTCTCTCCTTAACTTTCTATAGCCTAGCTTCTGACCACATCATTCAACTGAAACTGCTTTCTCCAAAGTTAGTAGTGATCTCCTAATTACCAAACCTAACATTTCTTTTTTTTTTCCTCTCAATTCTCACCCTTCTTGACCTCCCTGCTTTGACATTGTGATTCACCCTCTTTTCCTTAATATTCTTTTTTTTGTAGATTTCCAATAACAATACTCTCTCCTGATTTTCCTGCTACCTCTGACTGCTCCTTAGTATTATTTGCTGGATCTTCACCCAGGTGAAGCTAGTCTGCTCTTTGCTGAGTCCTCTTTTTTCTTCTATACTGTTTCCATTGGTGATTTCATCAGTTTCCATGGAATCAATTATAATCTCTATGGTGATAATTGTTGAATCAACTTATCCAGCTGTAACACCTCCACTGACCTCTATTCTTCAATTCATTGTTCAATAGAGTGTCTCTCTTTTTTTTTTTTTTCCCTCTCCCACCCTCATGTTGCTAAGGCCTGTTGGTTTTACCTTTGCAGCATCTTTTACATATTCCCCTTTCTCTCCTACGCTGCCACCCCCATGCCTGGACTACTGGTCCTCACACCTGTTGGTTGGTCTACTTGCTACAAGTCTCTCCCTCCTCCGGTCCATCCTTCACTCAGTTATCAAAGTGATCTTCTTAAAGTGAAGGGTTGACCATGTCATATGCCCTACTCAACAAACTCCAATGGATTCATATCACCTACAAGATCAAATATAAATCTTCTGACATTCTAAACCCTTCATAACCAGCTCCCTCCTTTCTCAGCTTTCTAGTCATCTTACACTTTACACCCCTTCACAGACTCATCACCATTCCACCTTTTGACTCCAGTAATTTTTACTGGCTGTCCCCCATGTAATGCTCTCTCCTCTCATTTCCACCTCTTGACTTCCCTGGCTTCCTTGAAGCCCTTGCTACAACCTTACCTACTACAGGAAACCTTTTCAATCCCTCTTAACTTTAGTACCTTCTTTTGGCTGCTTATTTCTAATTTATCCTGTGCATATCTTCATTTGTACATAGTTATTTCAGTCAGTCAGTCAGCATTTATTAAGTGCTTACTATGTGCCAGGCATGCTAAGCTCCGGCCATTAGATTGTGAATTCTTTCTACATAGGGATTTTGACCTTTCTTTGTATAACAGTACCTGGCACACAATAGGTGCTTAAACAATATTTATGGAAGGACTGACTAACTAGAAGTTTCCATTCACTAAAAGGTCATAGAAGGCCTGCCTGAGTTCCTGAATGAAAGCTTACTGGCACTGAAGAGATTTAAGTAGATCCTGGTTCATCACTTATGAGAAATGTTGTTGAAGGGATTCTTTTTGGTAATGGGCTCCAGGGGTGGGGAACCTGTGGCCTAGAGGCCACAAGTGGCCCTCTAAGCCCTCAAGTGCAGCCCTCTGACTGAATCCAAACTTCACAGAACAAACCCCCTTAATGAAAGGATTTGTTCTGTAAAACTTAGACTCAAAGGGCCGTAACCTGAGGACATGTGGCCTCAAGGCCACAGGTTCCCCATCCCTAGGGACATTCAATAGGGGATCTCTAAAGACTTTTCTAATTCTGACGCTCTTTGAACTGGTTATTCCTGGTTAAATACAAGGTCACCTAGTAGATGGCAGATTCCAACAACTGTGAAACTACAAAAGCAAAGTTGACACAGTCTGTCCACAACTCCTGTTCATGTATGTTCACAATTTTCTCTTAGCCACAATCCTAAGAAATTTAGTACACTGACTTGAAACTTTTCAAGTGGCCTTATTACATTGATCAAGAGTGATTGAGTGGTTTCTACCTGCTTCCATATTCATTTATATTACTCTTATAGGAAAGAGGTCACATCCTAGTTTCAAGAATGTTAGCTTAATGGTATCTCTTTCTACATGGAATTAATTGCACTACCTTCATTTCCTTTACTATTTAATTCACTTTATAAATAATAATAAGCCAACAATAATATATTTTGAGGTAACATAACATTTGATTATTTTTCATCTACAATTTTTATCAAGAACACTTAGTATTATAAATGTGATTTGTACATTTAAATAAGATTAGAAAGCATACTCACCATCGTTTGGTTTCCTGATCTTTCTTCTTATAATTGTCCAATTTTTTCATTCCTTTCACATTCTGCTGTTTTAAGGTTTCTTCAGTCTCCCAAGTGTTATGGATATGGGACCATCCTTTCCATTTAATTAAATACTGGATCTCTCCTGGTTCCTTAGTTTTTTCATATCCAGCATTGGGGTCACCATCTGCTTCAACTGCATAGATGGTTGTAGTAGCACCAGTTGCTGAAAACAAAAATAAAGTTAGTTCCCCTATTATTTTTACCGTGTTACAAAATATACTGTTACCCATACATACATACATACATACATACATACATATATATATATATATGTATATATATGTAAGTACATGTGCATATGTACTCATGAGTACATAACAACAAAAGGGCTAAGCAAACCTCTCATGGTTTAAGGAAGCTGTTTTGGACTCAAATTAAGAATTCAGTCAAGAATTTATTTTAAAAATTTTACTTCCATTTTTAAAAAATGTCTGTTTAAATAAGTGAGTAGAGCAATTACATCAATAACATAGAATCAAAATAAATGATATAAACTCAACCTCTGCAAATAATTTTTAAACTTTTGTAGTATAGATATTTACATCAAGATGATATGGACATTTATAAGTATGCAACAAATTACGTGTATCAAAAGATTACTTCCATTTTCCACAGATCAACTACAATGTGACTTTTCAGTGATTATTCAACTTTTCAGGCCATTTCAAATGACAGTCACAGAATCTCACAAAGTCCAAATCACAATTAAAAAAAGTTTCTCAACTTAACTTATAAATAACTGAACAGCACTTCTAGAGTGCTGCTTCAAAGTATCTGAACTCTTACTTTTTTTTTTGCTTTTAATATCAACAAAAGAGAAGCGTTAAAGCTATATCTCAAGATAAAAATAATACTGATATCTTACATTTGCACAGTGCAAAATAACAATAAACCAAATCTCAGAAAAATTCAGGTGAAAGAAATCTCGATGTTGAAATTACCATTACCTTCCTGATAGCATTTTGTAACTACGAGAAACTCAAACAACTTCATAATTTTAAAACTTTTAATTAATCTCAACATATGAGGTAAAGTGTATAATAATATTCTTTTTTACAGAAAATACTCAATAAAATTAAGTACTTTCCTTACGCAAACAGCAAACCATTAAATAATTAAGGACAGGAAGATATTTATCAATGTGTTTTCAACTACAGAATGGGAATATAGTGAATTATTCAATGGAGTAAAATTATATCCAACAAAACAAGATTTGAATTGTTCCTCCTTATAGTCTGTGCTAAAGTTGAGTAAATAAATAAAAATACCTCCTTTTCTTCCAATCCTACTGTCCATAAACCTTTCTATTGTCTCAAATTCATCTTCTTCAGGTTGAGGAACATCTTCTCCACAAACTTCCAACAAATCATCTGAATCTGTTTTCATTTCTTCATCTTCCTTATAACTAACATTGACAGTTGCCTGGCGACGAGAACCTCTTTTATCATAATCATCATCATCATCTTCAGATGAATCAATCTGTCTCTTCTTCTGTCCAGAGATCTTCTTTCCATTTTTTGCTTTAGTTCTATGAAAGGAAAAATAAAATGCTTTAAACATATTTTGAAGGACTGTCCAACAGTGGTTCAATTGAAAGGCAGAACAGAAGAACAAGGGCAGGACTTAGAATCAATTTGGTTCAAAATGTCTCTGACACATACTTGCTAGATGACCATGCAACTAAGACAGTTAAAGGAGCTGATAAATTTCCCCCATTGGAGAGTTTCCACATTAGAGTTCCCCAAAACAATGAAATCAAAGATCCACACCTTCCCCCAACGCAAAAAAAGGCTTAACACTAAGTGTAAAATATCTATGTACAAAGGAATTACTACCCATGACCATTGAAGATTTTTAATATGATATCAAATTAAAGAATATTGATTTTTACCTGATTTGAGGTTTCCTGCTTTTGACTTTATTTTTTGGCTCATAGTCAGATTCACTTTCATCACAACTGCTTTTTTCTCTTTCTTCTTCTGATTCAGAATCTGAACCCGTCTGGGAGGGAGATCCTGACCCTGACATCTGCCAATCTTCACTGCATACATTAAAGAAATAACCAGTGTTAGTGTCCAGATTTTTAAATGACCATATGTATATTAGTATCTGGTATAAACTATACTTGAGTTACTTAAATATATTTTCTGTATTTCAATGAATCTTATAATGAAACTTTTTAAAAATGAAACATAAAAATAAGATACAAAATCTATAAAATTAGCCAAACAACAAGTAGGCTGATATGTAAAACGCCACTATTTCTAAACTAACTCAGTATTAGAAATATCTTTCATCCAAAAATTCCAACATTCAATTTAATTCTGCCAACATCTGTTAAACTATTACTTTATGCAAGGCACTGAAGATATAAAACCAGACATAATATAAACCCTATTTCTCAAAGAGCATGCAACGTAAGTTCCTGTAGATAATATTTCCTTCTGAACTTCCCAAATAATTTTACATTGAAGCTAAGTTATATATCATTCTTTTTTTTTCATTTACTAACCTAAGGACACATTTTGATTTTCTTACCTATGAACACAATATATGTAATATAGAAGATTACTATGTGTGTCTTTTATTTTTCTAATTTAATTTGGAATTTGAATATTTTGGGTTTGGTGCCCAATTTGGCATTTTAATGATGACATAAGCTAGATTTAAAGTTAATATGTGCTAATGCTGCTTTAGAGAGTAAAACATATATCTAATAAATATAGAGGTATAAAGGCTTTAAAAAAAAAATCAGTGAAATATGTCTATCAAGATAATGGTCGTTCTACTCAATTCTAGAAAGTGCCCTGATTACTGTATCTCAAGTCCCTTTTTTAACTGCATTTACCAGTTATCTCCCCTAATAAGTGAATGACATATTAAGGTATCTTGGAAATGATCTTTAGGTTAACTCTGATACCACTCAACACATATACTACTTTCAACTTGTATTAGCATAGAAAAAAGGTACCATTTGTCAATAACTATTCACCTTCTTTTCCCCTAACATTTTCTCTGTAGTTACTCTTCATATCATTTTCTCAAGTAAACCATTAAGAAACTCACTTAGGAATGAAGCATATCACCACATTTTTTTTCCCTAAAAAATAGCTGAACCCTAAGTTCTCTTCTAGATCTGAGTATTATGATTAACAAACTGAAATATGAAATTTATATGCCTCTTCATATACATTTGTGAACATGCTATGCTGTGTGCTACAATACCTTTAAATGCTAGTAATTTTCTTAACAAGTTGGGCATAGTTTTTCACATGAAAATAAACTGTCAATATTTTTTGAAGGAAAGGGAAAAGGAGAACGTAAAGGAATAAGCATTTAGTACTTACTGTGTTCCAGGCACTACATTAAGCACTTTACAAATATTTTCTTATTTGAGACTCACAACAACCCTAAGAGGTAGATGTTGTTATTATCCCCATTTCAGAGTTGAAAAAACTAAAGTAAACAGATTAACTGACTTGCCTGAGATCACACGGCTTTATAAGTGTCTGAGGCTGCACTTGAACCCAGGTCTTCCTGATTCCAGGCCCAGCACTCTATCTATTGAATTACCTACCTGTCCCATCTAGCGGAAAAAGTCAGTAAGCTCTTTAGTCACAGGTGTAATGAAGTAACAAAAACAAGACTCACTGATATTACTACTTTCCACTGATAGGCCAAAAGTGTGTTTTGTAAGAAAAAAGAAAGGAAGACAGAAAAAAGAGCTATATAAAGAAGCAAATACAGTAATACGTGGCAGACTATTAAAAATAAATGCTTAAATAACACTCTTTAAATTGCAAGCCATTTAACTATTCTAGAGCTTTTTGCTTTTAACTCATAGTTAGTAGCTTTGGAAAACATAATGCTGTGTAAGTGGGACAACTTAAAATAAGTACACCATTGTATTTCAAAGGCTATTCAAATGACCACCAGGTCCCAACAGGCTGAAGTTACAATATAGCTCCATTTCCTCCACAGATAAGCTGAGCAATCAGGACGTTAATGACTTGAAATGCCCTTATTACCTTTATGAAGCAGTATGGTGTAGTGAAAAGAGATGCTGGTGTACATAATAGTATCTGAAGGACTTTCATGTGGAAAAGAATGTTAGATTTCTTAAGATTAGACTTGCTCTGCTTTGCCCCAGAGGTTAAAATCAGGAACAAAAAGCAGAAGTTCTTTACTTAAGCAAATTTAGGCTTGATACAAGGAAAAACTTTCTAATGTTTAGAGCTAGCCCAAGATAAATAGGTAGTGGGATCCTTTTCACTGAAAGTCTTCAAGCAAAGATTTGATGAAAACTTCCTGGCTCTTGTTCAGGTATAAGTTACACTACATGGCCCTGGAAGTTTCTTCCAATTTTATTATTCAATATAAATAAATTTCCATTATTATTATTGTTGTCATATGGTTGAGCAATATTTCTTAAACTGTAAGTAGAGACTCACATAAGGTTGTGAGGAAGTTCTGAAGGGGTTCCAGAGATCAGGAAGTTAGTTATCTAAACAGATGAACAGAAAGGAGTAAACCTTCATGTCATCTAAATAACACTCATTTCCCTCTAGTTGTTAAGATTCCTAGTATAGCATGCCAAAAAATGAATACGTAACTTTTATTAGTTTGAAGTGGGTGGTGGTGGTATGAAATAGAGCTGCAGAAACCCTCAGAAGTAGTCATGTGAGAAAAAAATATAAGAACTAATAATTGCTTAAACTAACTTAATAATTGCCAATATGAATCAAAGGCTATTTCTGACTTCTACACACACACACACACACACACACACACACTCCTCGTGTGTGACATTAGTAAAGTTGAATATAGTTATGTCGATTAAAAAGACATCCTACTCTTTATGTTTTTTCCTCTTGACCTCACTGGATGACTCCTCTTCAGAATCTTCACTGCTAGAAGAATCCTACAAAGAGAAAAATAAGTATTACAGCATAAAATTAGTATCATGAGGTTAATTTCTAATGGTAATTCTAAATGTCTAATGGTAGAAATTTTAAAAGTGATGACAGATTCCTGAATTAAAGTTTAATATGTTGTAGGTGGTAATACATGTAAAATAGTCATGAAATTATCATTTTAAATAATGTTTGAATCTCTACATCACATTTCAGGGAACGGGTTTTTTTTTTTTCTTTTTCTCTGTATTACTTTATTCCCCTCAAAAAACAGCAGTAGAACGATTTCCTTTTTTATTGACTAAAGTAATTTTAAAAATTTAAACTATCAGTTCAAGTAAGTAGCAAAATAAGGCATATAATTTTAGTTTTCCATACCAAAGTATAACCTTGTTAAAACTATTGGTGGTCTTCCTTTTGGCCACTTGCTACTAGTAATATATTCATGGTTGAGGATTCCATGTATGAACAAGCCAAACACCCAACACTACTTTTTTCTCCCCCATAAGAGTTCACCAACTCCATACTACCAAAAATCTTCATATAAAACCTTTAAAATTAGGTTAAATAGTTTAACAATTGGCTGCTGCATCTTGGTCAGTCCCTTATCTTTCTTCTAAGCTAATCTGAATTTTAAAATATCAGCTATACAGGGTGAGGAAAATACTTAAACATAAAAATATGGCCTTCAGTAATTCGGATCATTTAAATGATTTTTCTCTCTACTCCAGTGATAAAAAGAATTTCTAAAAGATGTTAGCTCAGTTCTGTCTGTCAAATTTTAATTTAGCAAACTGTTCAAAGAATCGCATTAAAATATAAAATGATGGACCTGATTTTCTAGTGAAAAGAGAGTAAACACTTTTTGATGTCTGATAACTTTCCTGACATAAGATAATTACTTAATTAACAATTTTAATTTAATACTTGGCTCCCATTGTTATAAAAGAATTAGTGTACCTCTATCAAGTGAGCTATTCTTTAAAACTAAACCTAATAAAAACCAAAATAGATTATATAATATGTATGTATCTGTATAGATGTATATGCGTGTGTATACACATATAAAAATTTGTAGGCATTTTGAGGGAAGGAGGGTGGTTTAAAGTAATTCTTCTAAAAACTGAGCATTGAATTCCAAAAGTGATAAACAGAAAACAAGCATTCTTATACATCCTTTGGATTTCAATCATGCTGATTAAAAAAAAAAATGAATTGCCATTATAGGTATGTTTAATAAAACCAAGATGAGAACTTGGGCTTGTATGAAATCAATCAAATGAGAAATTCAAAAATTTTCAAATGAAATACAAACTACTTAGTTATCAAAAAGGTACAATTTTCAAGAAATGTACAGGTGTACTACTAGTTTTAAAGATGAAAGTTAAATTGGTTTGCAAGAATCTTTTTGTTTTTACTCTCTATTCTACTTTAGAGAAGAAGTTTGTGGTTTAAATGCTTATCTCAATTTTCTGAAATAACTGAAATGGTACCTGGAATTCCACTTCCTTATGAATTCCCAAATGAAGGTACAGAATTGATAACTTACACATGTTAAGCCATAGTCAATTCAATTTTACAAATGAAGTGAATTGTAAATGAGAATATACTATAGTTAAATTTTTTTAGCATTCCTTGTATGCTAGCAACCAAATAAGCTTTATATAAGGAAGCAGCATGTATGTGAAATCCTAAAACTTGCACTGCATTGCTAAAGTTTCTATTCTTTTTATTGCTTAAATTTAATATATTATACTTGATCATAGGATCACTGATTTAAAGTTGAAGGGACTTTAGAGATTCATCTATTCTAGCTTCTTCATGTCATTAATGAGAAAATTGAGGTCCAGTGAGATTAAATGATTTTGCCAAAGGTCAGTCACATAGTCAAATCAGGGCCCCCTTACTCCATATATGGCATTTCTTTAAGAGTACCAAGATGCTTCAAAAATTGGGTTCAGTATTTAATGAAGGAATCAGATTTCCAAAAATGTTCATTCTGTTTTTCAAATGTAGTCAAGGTTCAGAAAGCTACATCACCACTTTGATAGCAAATCAATGCTGTCCTGAGTGTGTTCTGTGAGTCATTGTCCAGGTTCTTTGAATTTAAATTCAAAAAAGTATATAAATTATCCTAGAGCAAAACATATGACCAATATTTTTTTGAAGGGCAGTCATTTCCCCTAACTAGTCTTTCAAAATATATATATTTTCTTAAGAGTTTGACTGATCTACAAAACACCATGTCAGTCAAATTAAAAAATACTGTCTCATAAAAGTTCACCTCTTCTGATCCACTATTGGAGGAAGTTTGTTGTTGCTGCTGCTGCTGCTGCTGCTGCTGCTGCTGCTGCTGCTTTCTAAGCATTGCAGATCTTTGGACAGCCAGAATACTAGGATTTGATTTCCAAAACTAAAAAGAGAAAAAAATAGTAAATAGAAAAGTATAAAAGGTTTGCATAATTGACAATCAGTTAAATCTATATAAAAAGCAGGGGAATGAGTACAAACATTTTCATTCATAGAATTCACTGCTCTAAATACTTAGATTATTTCAAAACATGAACATAATAGGTATAGTACAGTTTATCAAACTGCACTACAATTGTAGAAACACGCTTAAACTTTTAGTAGTATTTGCAAAAATACTAACAGTATGTTAACTTTCAAAAAAAAGAAATCATTACACACAGAAATGATGTATTACCAAGAAATACATTAGATATAACATGTTATATCTAATATATCTGATATGTTAAACTGATATAATGCTATTTAATATGAAACATCTAAACATTTTAGTATGGCAGCTTATTTTGATCAAAAAGCTTTATACCAAGTATGTCTAGAGGAACTGAGTTTGCTTAGATTTTCCTGCTATTGATAGAGATTAAAGAATCTAAATATAGAAACAGAATAATTTTGAAGCAGATGAATTAGATGACCTTATAAAATATTTTCTAACCATTATTCAATAAGAACTAATTAATGAACAGAGTTTCAGAAGAAAAGGGACAGTTTTGCTTCTGAAATATGCAAGATCTGTGTTCCCATATTTGCAATGCACGGATTAAGGTGCTTTATTTTAGCCACCTGCCATTTTTTTGCTGCCAAAAATAATTCCTAAATACGTAGGCAAAATATCTGCGGAAGGGTTAAGAGTTAAATGAAAATTTAGTATTTTTAAAATATTATGTATTTTTAAAAATCCTTTAAAATGTCTAAAATGTCTTAAAAATGTTTAAAAATGAACTAAGGAAAAAATGCAATAATATAAGACACATACATTAGAATGTTTTGTTTTTTACCTCAGAGCTATCAACTTTTGGTGGTTTTGATTGTACTTTCTTTTCTCTAGAAGTATCTGACTCAGAATCAGAGTGACTGCCTGAGTCAGACCCGGAATCAGAATCACTGCTGCCTGACTGACTGCTGCTCCCATCACTACTGCTTCCAGAGCTTGATCCAGAACCAGATCCAGAAGCTGATCCAGAATCATCATCCGACTGGCTGTAATTTTAAATAGTTTCTATTAATTTTAAACCATTCACCAGGAACACAATTCAATCTTTCTTGAAATGATAACTTGTTGAACAAACATTTCCTCCAACACCACAATCTCATTTTCACAAAGGATTGCTCTTAGGCTACAGACTGGGGAACTGAAGCAGAGTAATTAAATAATTTGCCCAGGATCACAATCTGTTCATCTACTAATGACCCTCACTGACAACTTGGAAAAAACTCAAACAGCTTAATAATAATGCTAATATTTCAAGAATCTATTATTTCATCTTTCAACCATATTGGTTGTTTTTCTTTATAGTGTTTTTGCTATTATTAAATTGTTCTCCTAGTTCTATTCACTTAACCCTACATCAATTTATACAAGTCTTCCCAGGTTTTTCTAAAATCATTCCTTTTATCATTGCAGTAACCTTCCATTACATTTATATATCAAAATTCATTCATCCATTTCCTAATTGGTGACAACCCCTTTAGTTTCTAGTTCATTGCTATAACTATTTTTAAAACATATTTAATTAAGTCTCTGGAATATAGGCTTAGTAGTAGTTTCACTGGATCAAAGAGCATGCATGGTTCTGTGACTTTTTGGAGTCTGGTTCTGAACTGCTTTCCAGAATGCTTGGACCGATTTCCAGCTCCAACATCAATGGAATGCATCAATGGCCTATGTTCTGACAACCCTGTCAACACCTATCATTTTCATTTTTTTGTCAACTCTGACAATCTAATGGGTGTGAAGTGGAACCTCTGAGTTTCTGAATTTCTCTAGAGAAATTTGCATTTCTCTAATTTTGAGTGATTTGGAGCATCTTTTATTTGGTTTAATTTCAAGGAAGGAAGTTAGGAAGGAAGGAAAGAAGGGAGGGAGGGAGGGAAGGAGGGAGGAAGGAAACAAGCATTTATTAACTGCCTACTATGTGCCAAGAATTCTGCTAAGTGTTTTATAAATATTATCTCATTTGATCCTCATAACAACTCTGGGAGGTAGGTGCTATTAATATTCCCATGTTACAGTTGAGGAAATTGAGGTAGATAGAACGGACTTGCCCAGGGTCACAAAAGTAGTAAGTGTCAGAGGCCTAATCTGAACTGTTTTAGCCACAGTATCACCTAGCTACCATAAGGTTTCTTCCTTTGAAAACTGATAGGCAAGGCAGTTAGTTGCCAAGATGCAACACAATTTTCAAGTCTCCACTAGTAATATATGTAATTATCACAAAATGTGAATATTATTCTATAAAAATAAATTGTTGCCTCTCTAATGCATCCTTCACATAGATGTGAAAGTGAAAGGCTCAAATATTATCATGCAAATCCCATATCCAATCAATTCTGCTTCCTATTATCTAGAGCAGGGCTTTTAAAACTTTTTCACTCATGACCTTCAGTGCTTCTTAAACTGTGGGTCCCATAGAGCAGAGGTGGCAAACTCTTGACCCACTCAAAACTCCAGAGTGCAGTTAGAACCAAATTAAAATATAATTAGGAAATGTCAAACAAAATAAATATAAACAAAATACAACACAGATGTTAACTTGTATTTTTCTAAATCTATATGGATCCCATAGGGATCCTTTTTCTATTTGAGTTTGACATCACTGATCTACAGGATCAAATACAAACAATTCTGTTGGATACTTAAAACCCTCCAAAACCTCATTCAAAATTCTCATTCCATCCATCTATATGTCTAACCTTATTACAAATTATTCCTCTTCAAGCATTAGGGAAAACCTCATAACCAGAAGAATCCCCTTCCTGATCCAGAATTGTCTACTTTCTCCTAATGACAAATACCAATCACTAGACCAAGAGAGGGAAGTAGGAGGAATTACAGGAAAAGAAAAGAAAAGAAAAGAAAAGAAAAGAAAAGAAAAGAAAAGAAAAGGAAAGAAAAGGAAAGAAGAAAAAAGTCCTCAAGCTGTGGCTGACCCTATCATTCTGGCTTACCATTCTGTCAGGTGGGGGGAGGGGAGGAGGCGAAGAGAAATGTCAGGTACGCCAGGCCATCCTGACTCAGAAAATGCTGATTCTAGGTTTTAAGAGAGCACCCTAATTCTAACCCCTAGAACTCTCAGTTGTCATTCTTGAAGGAGGCAAGTGCCAGAAATGTCATCCTAAAGAGCAAGAACTCAGAACTGTCCCTGGCAGAAATCACTAGTCCCTATATTCTCTGAGACAGGGACAAACAGTTCACAATGCAAACAGAAGATCTCTCAGTCTCACTCATCACATGTCAGTGAATAGTACACATGAAATATCACAAAGTATACACCATGGAAAGTCCATTTCCTTTGAAAATCTTTCTCTGCTTCTTCACCCAGTTCACATAACTAATTCAGGTCTCACCTCTTAAATAGGCTACAGATTGAGCTGAACTCATTTTAGGCCAATGTTCTGCACTGACAGGATGCTATATGGCTTCTAGACCAGAAGAGCCTAGTAAGACTTTGGAGGGGCCTGGGAAACTCAACACTGTAGCTCCTCTCAACAGAGCCTCCACAAATGGAACCCCAAATTTCCAGGACCCGGGGAGGCTAAAGCTCATCAGTTTTAGAAGCAAATGATGCAATGAGATACAATGTCTGGGCAGACTAAGATATGAATTGGGCTAGATGACCACTGAGTTATCTTCTAACTCTGAAATTTTATGATTCTGTGTTCTTGCACTTAAGGACAACAAGACTTTTAGAATATAAGTTGCTGCTCAATAGTTATCAGTCATACAGGGCTCTTTGCACCCCAAAGATACTGCAATGGTTTGCCATTTTCTTCTCCAGCTCATTTTACAGATGAGGAAGCTGAGGCAAACAGGGTTAAGTTACTTGTCCAAGGTCACACAGCTAGTAAGTGGCCAAATTTGAATTCAGGAAGGAGTCTTCCTGACTCCAGGCCCAGTACTCTATCCACTGTACCACCTAGTTGCCCTTGTAGAATATAAACTTGCTTGCAAATTTCCTCTACAATATACTTAACAGGTGGTCATCCAGCCTTTGCTTGCAGACCTCCAAAGAGTGAGAACCTACTACTTCTGACAGCAGTCCATTCTACTCTCAAATAGCTCCAATCATTAGGAAATCTTAACTTATTGTTAAACCTAAATTACCCTCATTGCAGCTTCTACCCACTGCCCACCAGGTTCATAAAGAATAAGTCTAATCTCACTTCTACATGTCAGCCCTTAAATTCCTGTCATGTTCCCTAAGTATTCTCTTCTCTAAGATAAATATATCCAGTTCTCTCAATCAAACCACATAGCATGATTTTGAGGTCCTTCACCATTTGACATCACCCACTACCTACTGAACACTTCAAAGTGGATGCCCCTGAGACATTGTCAACTCAACATATACAAAACTGAACCCATTACCTTTCCCTCTAACCCTTCTTTTCTTCCAAAAATCCCTAATTCTGTTGAAGGCATTTCCATCTTTCCAGTCTCCCAAGCTCATAACCTCAGCATTACCTTGGACTCCTCACTCTCCAGTTCACATAGTCAGATGCCAGATCTTTCTATTTCTGCCTTCATATCTCTCATGTCTGAACCTTTCCCTCCACTCACACACCTATGACCTTATTACATATTATTGCAACAGCTTCCAAAATGGTCTCTCTGTCTCAAATCTTTCCCTATTCTAGTCCATTCTACATACTGCAGCCCAAGTAATTTAAATGCAGATCTAACCATGTGATTCCTCTACTTAATCATCTCTAATGGCTTCCCATTGATTCTAAGATAAAATATAAAGTGCTCTATTTAGATTTTAAAGCCCTATACAATCCAGCCCCAACCTGACTTTCCAGCCTCACTGGACGTTACTCCTGTTCCACACTTTATGATCCAGTCAAGCTTACTTTCATACACATGACACTATCTCCCACTTGTGTGTCTTTTTGTACTGGCTGTCTTCAGTGCCTGAAATGCACTCTCTTTACCTCTGCCTCATAAAGTCCCTCTCCTTTTAGAAACAGCTCATGCACTATCTTCTTGACAAAGCTTTTTCCTATTCACTCCAACTGCTAGCTCCCTTCACTCCCTCCTATTTTGTATTTAATATTACTTTGCAGATTTGTATTTACTAACTTTGTATCTAGATATTTTATTCTGTATGAACCTAAGGGGCAAAACTGGAATCGATTGGCAGAAGCTCCAAAGAGGAAATTTAGGTTTACTCTAAATTACACTTCCTAAAAATGAGAATTTCTCCCTCACTGAAGATCTACAAGCAAAGGCTGACCACCTGTTTTGCATGTTGCAGAGGGAAGTGTGCATGCAAGAATGTGTGTCTATATATGCATGTGTGTGCATGTATGTATAGGTACATACATACGTGCTTTCATATGTACTTATCTCCCTGACTAGAATGTAAGACTTCTTTCTGAGGAGGAATTGTTTCATTCTTTGTATCCATCACTACTACTAACACAGTGCCTGGTATACATAGTAGGAACTTACTTGTTGATATACTTGTTAAATAGCGCTTGCCCTCCTCTAGATACTCCTAGCTTATCAATGTAATTCTGAACACAATCTATTCTAGATGTGATCTGACCTTGGCAGAATACACAAGTAAAACCCACTTATTCCTGAAAGCTACTCTTCTCTTAAAACAGCCAAAGCTCACTTATATTTTGTGGCTAAACTATCACAAAGTGGATTCTTATTAAGCTCACAGTTCACTAAAATCCCTAGATCTTTTGTTTTTTTCTTTCATACAGACTGTTATCTAAGCATGCTTCCTCTATCTTGGTTGTGTAAAGCCCATTTCTTTGAACTCAAATATAAGATTTTACATCTATCCCTATGAAATTTCATCTAATTAGAGTCAGTTCAATCTCTTAGTTTTTCAGATCTTTTTGGTTCTAAACCAGTACATTAGCCATCCCTCTTAGCTTTGTGTCATTTACAAATCCATAATAAAAATATTAAACAGCATAGGTCCAAGCAAAAATCTATGGGACACTCCACTAGCTACTGACTTTTTACAATCAAACTATCAATCACTACTCTTTGGGTCTGATCAAACTATTCCAAATTGAACCACTATCATCTACTCTACAATTCTCCATTTTTTCCTATATAAATAGTATGAAAATCTTTTATCAAATGCTTTGTAAAATCCAAGTAAACTGTACTTATAGCAATCCACTTACCCTCTCAGTTTAGAAAATTCTAAAGTAAACTAAGTATCTAAAATCATTCAACCAGACAATATTGAACGTTTGCTAAGATAGGCTCACTCTCTTGGATCAAAAATTCCCTGAAAGTTAGTATGGTACAGTGGAAAAAGTGATGGAGAATATAAGGAGACCTTGCTCTGAATCCCACTTTTGACATTTATTAGCTACGTGCACATAGGCAACTGCCACTATCAGAGCCTCAGTGTGCTAACCTGAAAAATGGGGGAAGGGGAGAATAATACTTGCAATTACTTGCATCACATATTATAAGGAAAGCATCCTGCAAATCTTTAGTGCTTTAGCACTAAATGTCGTTACGGAGGCAGGGACAACGAAGGCTGCATTGTTACATACCATTTCTAACAACATGACCTACAGTTTCCCAATGCAAAGTAAATTAGAAGGAAAGATAGGAGCTACTACAGATAAGCACAATGACATTAAGGAAAGAGAAAGAAAGACTAAGAAGCCAGACACAAGAATTCAAAAAGTGCTAACAGCTTAACGTTATTTAATGCAGGCCTCATAACTGTTAAGGACTGTTACGGGGCTCCTTAAACTTGTCTTTTGAGTTGCCACATTTTCCAAAAACACGAACCTTTAATGTGTCAAGGACAAAGTACTGCCCCTTCCCCTCCTTACATAATTTATTGTTTGCATCCCAAACTGGACTCCCCGTGTGTCCTTGGGAGTTGACAGGAGCCAGACAGTCTGAGGTAGGCTTGTGCAGCTGGGACCCATATAGATAAGCAGACCATTCTATCTTCATAGTTTAGTGGTTTTCAAGGGAAACAAATGCAGCTTGCTCCTCCCATTCGGAGGGGTTTTGTCCTTTTCCCACCTTTACTCCTCCCATGCCATGACCCTCCTCCTTCCTTTGTCCTGCTGTTATAAAAATATAAACTTCTGTATAGATTATGAACTCTTTGGGTTCCACATGCATGTTCATTTCTCTTGTAATAAATCTAGTTTTCACATAGTTTTGTGAAGTTGTGATTGCCTATTAATATTACACAGCTATAGTTTTAAACACCTGAGATCCTGAAGACATCATTATATCACTGCATAGCACAACTGCTGATCATCATAACGATAATCTTGAATCATTTTGAAAAAAAGTTTAATCATGTTTAGAGTGTTTTTAAAAGTCAGGAAAGGGCATAATATAATTTGGAAGAATTTTTATCAAAAATAACTTTTGAGAAGTCTTGTTGCTGGAATGAAGTCACTCATAAAATGAAAGAAGATAACAGAATGAATAAGAAAGCAGAATCCAAAAATGTTTATAAAAAACTTATTGGAAACAAAATGATTCGCACAAAGTTAAAATAAGAGGCTGGAAAACAATCTATTATCCTGCAGCTGAAATAAAAAAGTCAGGGGTACTGATCATGATTTAAACAAGGCAACAGCAAAATTAGACCTGAACAGAAGAGATAAAAATGAAAAGTACACTCTTCTAAAAGGTACCATAAAATAACCTTACATCAATATGAAATGTATGCATTCTCAATGGATGAGGGAAAGGGAAGTATGTGAAAGAAAATTAGGAAGTGAAAATAAAATAAAATTGAACTAAAAAACAAAAAAATTAAATAACAACACTATAAAATTTTCCTTAAGATATCTACCTCCCCCCCCCAACTTAATTCTATTCTTCTGTAGCTGTATTTACTTCTACATAAAGAATTAGACATGGTTGTACAGGATATTTGCCAAACTTTGAAAATAAAACTCTATTTCAAAGTTTAGACTTGAAATAGAATAAATGGCAATATATAATGACTTTCACGTTGAGATTCAAATTACAAATGACTCAAAACTCTTAAGAGTATATAATGGTACTTTTTTTTCACTCAGCACATGATTTAGACCTATAAGCCTAAATCCTAGAGTCACTAAGTATATCCTTTTCCAGCTCCTCTTTCCTTCTATCACTTTTCTAGTTTTCTCTGTATTCTTTTTTCCTTCATTTGAGTGGGCAAAGGGGGTTGTTCCTCCTGTGTTATCTAACTGCATTCCATTTAAAAAAGAGTTTAAACTAAAAGCATTTCAAGATACTAAAATGTATGGCTTTTTTTTAACTTAATCTGCTTTCCAATAGCAAAAAACATAAAGACTTTATACAGGCTTCTCAACTGTGCTGAACGAAGGCCTTTACATCAATAATTAAGTTAAATGGTGTGGAGATGGAGGAATAAATGTTTTTCCTCATTTATTTTCTAACAGAGTAAAAATACAACTTATTAAGGAGTAGATTTCTTTTTCCTTTTTGCTACCAAACTTGTCAATTATTTCCATTAAATATGCCAGTAACCTAAAAGTTCAAAATACTGTTAATGGTCTTATATTTCCATAGTTTTTTTTAAATATCATTTTCCTGCCCTCCCCTCTTTTTTAAAATATCATTTCCTCCCCTCTTTTTTAAATAGGCAGTTCTCATACTATTAACAGATCATTTTTTTAAAAAGCTGAAATAATGTTTCTATAAAATATTTCTACAAAACCAAAGACTTAAAATCAATATCCTTAAGAATCAACTAGCCAATCTTCTTATTTTACAGATGAGGACCCTGAGTCCCAAAGTCATACAATTAATTAAGAAAAGAGTGAGGACATGTACCTAAGCTCTTCATATTTCAAGTGGAGGGCTCTAACTGGCCCCATGATTTCCACAGAACCAAAGTTATAACTGAGTTTTATCTTCTTAACATTGATGTGTGATACCCAACAGAAATGACCACAAATATGACAATCAACTATTAAATCAAATACAAATAATGAATCTGTAAGGTCATAAAAAACTTTCTATATGTCTATTACACACGTTAGAAATTATTAGACAGGGCAATATAGTAAGCAAACAGAGTATTATTTAATATGAAACAGTTGTCAGTGTTTTTCACCAGCAGCAGCCTATTTAGTTAGAGCTCTCCTTATTAGACACATTACCTCTTATTTTAATGCTTTTTGAAATTTCATATTAATTTTGACCTTTGCTCTCACTATTCAGCAATGAATAGGAGGAAAGTGGTCTGCACTTCATTTGGGAAACTGCGAAGTGTTTGAAGCTGCTCCCTGTCAACAAAGCCCATCTTTTTAATATTAATATTCTCTCACTGATGTTATATCAAATATATAGCAAATCATAGAATATAATCTTAGAAGAATCAAAACTGTTAGTTACCCAAAGTGTAATGAATGTATAATGGGTATAAATAGGCTGCAATATACTACTACTAATAATTTATGTACAAGAACTGGCATAAAAAGTATTATCAAGGACATGTATGACAGGAAAAAGCAGGTGGACTGAGTCACATATCAACAGTTACAGATAAAGAATGTAAAGTTCAAGTTTTACACTGATATCCACAAAACAGCAGAAGACTAAAAAGAAGTACTCCAAAGGCACAGGAATAAATACACTATGGAGAAGTTACAAAAGGACGTGAACAAGAACTATGCTATATACAAGAACTATAAGGATAAGAGGACATAGATGGATTGCAGTCTTTATCGGTGACAAGAGCAGGCACACAAATTAAACCACATTAAAAGCATTATAATGTACTTCAAAAAGGATTATCTTCTTTGTAAATCCTAACTTACTACCTGAAATGAGAAGGTGAAGGAACATTTTGATCAGTATCATGTAATTCAGAAGGTTTTGTCTGAAAAGACTGATAAAGCATGTTTGATGAAACTTTGGAGAACTCTTGGGGCCATCTTATGGGCTTTTTTTTTTTTTTTTTACAAAACTAAACTTTTCTTGGTGTGGTGGTAGAGGCATTTCTGGTAGTAGACAGAGCCACTAAATAACAAGTTATTGATCTTTCTGACTCATCTGCATTTGGGACCATTACCTTAAAATGATAATAGACCATATGTTCCTCCATGCAATGCCTACTATATAAACCAATGGTGTAAAGGCAAAGCTTCCTCAGTATAAATGGATATATAGCAATCTCTGCAACTTAAGGACCGCTTTTTGTTTTTTAAATGCTTATTCTAAAGTATCCTTTTAATAGCATTTATTCATGCTATGATTCATGAATCATTCATTCAATGATTAAATGTATTCTAAATGGCAGGTGCTATACAGGTTACAAAGATGATTATGGGATCATACAACCACAGATTTTAATTGAGAAGGGACTAAGAGGCCATTTAGTTCAAGTTCTTCATTTTATAGATGAGGAAACTGAGGCCAACGTTAGGTGATTTTCCCAAGGTCACAAAGGTAGTAAAGTGATAGGCCCATGATTTGTACACTGCTCACCTGACCCCAAATATAACGCTCCACATTCTTGCTCTCAAGAAACTTAGAATATAGGAGAGAAAAGACAGATACAATTATAATAAAAGGGTTCAAATAAGGGTGAAATTCCTTAGCCAGGCATTCAAGGGTCTCCATAACTTAGTGTCTACCCTCTTTATTTGTACTATTCATCTGTACTTTTGTTCGCACCATTCCCTGTACTTCTTCCTGCCCCACATCTGTTTAATTACTTATCCTCAAAATCCAGTTTAAATGTCTTCTTCATAAAACTTTCCATGGAATTTCCCATCAAAAACTACCTTTTCTTTGACCATACGTAACACTTTGTACCTGTTAGTCTCCTGTCATAATGCATCCTGCATTGTAGTAATTGCATTGATTATATAAGCGTCATTCTCCTTCACCATCATTCCATGACAAAGACCATGTCTTAGCTATCTTTCTCTCCAACATCTAGTACAATGCTTTGTACACAGTAGAACACACAGCATGGTCAGAGGTAGGCTGGAAACACATGACTCCCTGATTTTATGGGCTGCTCTCTATTATACCATGCTTTTTTTTAACTATATTACAAAACAGTGAAAAGTATGAGTCCCAACTAAATCATATCTTCCTCTAAGAATTCATAGGTGAAACTGTCAAGGAAAACAAAAGGGAGAAAATACAAACCAATCTATCAATATTTCCACAATGATCTATTTTCCTCATCAAGGACAATGGAGCCACCACATTTTAAACATCTCGATCCCCAGTATTTTATTTATAAGGAAGGTGACAGCAAAATCAAAAGTCAGTCAGAAAAAGCAGCTGAGACAGATACAATACAAATAAGAAAATCTGTGCTGGAGGAGCATAAGCACTGAGGGGGATCATTTCACAAAATCTCTTAGAAAGGAGAGGATACAAACGGAATGGGGGGAAACGACTAATGGTTCTCTGATGATCAAAAACTAACAACCTCTATGCTTATTTCCTTAATTTTAAGAGTCTTTTGAAGAACGTTCTACACATATAACAAAAGCATCCTTGATGAAAATAAGAAGGCAACAGTCAAGCTTTCACAAACTATTTTTTCATATGTCAGATGACAGCTTTACAATCACACAACTGACTACAAGATCCCACTGTTTAGTGTTAGATAGAAAAATTGCCTTTGATTTAGCATTAAAAAAAATCTTCAAGGCTCACCTCCAATAAGAAGTCTCTCATGCTTATGTTAAAAATGTAGAGGATTCCTTAATAAAAATAACCAAAGAGATAACTTTATTCAACCACTCTCTAATTGTCAAGCAAGACACATAATGGAGATTTATGTTCACCAAAGGTGTTCACCACTATCATAGAAGATTTCCTGGAGGGGGCGCAACAAGAAGAGGGATTCCTTATTGATGTATCATAGGTTCCTTCAAATGCTGTTTCTGGATGAAAATGCACTGAATGAATCAAGAACCAGAACATTATAAGGCTTCTTCAATGAAATCCATTACATAAAAGAGACTGGATTAACAAACCTACAGGAAAACTAAATGGTTAGAAAGTTTCCTAATGTGCAGACCATAATAATGAGTCTTGGAAGGTCAGTCCACTGAATTAGTACACAAGCATATTACATATATACCTATAACACTGTAGATGGACAATAAGTTGGGCTCAGAACTACTGAACAACAGAGAACAAAATGGATTGCGTCTAGGAAACTGGACAGTGTCTAAATGATCTCAAGCTTGTCCTTCAAAACCACACCCACACCACCCACACCCTCACATACACCCTCACACACACACCCCCACACACTTTTTAAGAACACTAATGTTTTTCTACTGAGAAGTCTGAGAATTTCAAAATACCATATAATTATAAAACAATTAAGGTTATGGATGACCTTAATGTAAGGCAATGTAAGGACACATGGTGGGAATAAGTAGGCTATACCATATTTCCAATATTGACCTATGAATTAAAATATCATGCAGGAAATGTATGCTTGGAAAGGTGAACTGTAATACAGTAAAAGATAAAGGGGTCCTGTGGAATGTTTCATTTTACATGAAATTTTTTTTGGAAGGAAGAAACAGGAGGAAAAGAGAAAAGGAGAGAGAGAAGTAGGGGAAAGAGGGAAGAAAGGTAGACAGACAGAAGAAGGAGAAGGGGAAAGAGGGAGGGATTGTAAAAGACAGGAAGGGAATAATAAAAGCAGCTTTGGAAAGGATGGAAGGAAGGACAGGTAGACTTCCAGAGTCCTAAGTAGATCCTCTATGGAGCAACTGGAAAGCATGGACAGGAATCTCACAGGATGAAATGATATGAATGTGTTGTGATCTGTACCAATGAAAGAAATAACCAGGATAAGGAGAACATGGATCCATTCGAGTAAGGTGATTTTAGATATTAATGGGAGTTTACATATTCTCTCAACTCAGTTCTTCATTCAATCGAGACTAAGGTCACAACTACCCAGAATTTAAAAAAATTATTTGAGACATAATTATTGTATGTCTGAGATAGAAGAGAGCTAAGCAGTCATTGTTAGTGAAGTTCACAGGAAAAAGGGTTTTTTCAATAATTCTTGTGCTGTCATCTCATTCCTAGACATTTCCTGAAGCCAATGCTGCTCAACCAAGACTATGTTTCTCTTGTAACCTGACCATACTACTAACACCCTCAAGGTGTCTTTCAGGTAGTAACCAAAGGAAACTTCAACAAGAAGCTTAATTTTTAGGTAACTAGTGTTTCATGATTCCCCAACATGTAAAAAATTACTTTTTAATGGCATTTAACTGAATAAAAATGGAATAATCATCCATTATGTGCCTTCTAATCGGTTTTCTGGCCCTTCTTTGAAAACAAAGCAAATTCCTGGCTTTCCCTAAACAGTGGATGCAGAAGATGATCTAAGACTGAGGCCAAAAGACTCCTAAGCAACATAGGCATCAAATGGATTTGTTTTGAGAGACTGGTGGTTTCTTTTAGGAACTGGAAGAAACAGGAAAGGATGAAAGCTCAATGCTAGTCATCTGCAAGAAATTCTACTCCCTCACCCTCTGAATTAAAAGTATTTTCCATCGTTTCTGAACTGCATCCATCTCTGCCTTCAAAACTTTGCTAAATTATCATCAGCTCTACAATTCCTTTTTCAACTACTTCACATTTCAGTAATCTGACAAACTATCTTTTGTTTTCACACATTAACTAAATGCATGTATAGACAAACACATTCTAAAATATGCATTTGTTTTTACGTTCATGTATCTATCCATATTAGATTGTCAATCTTTTAACTTTGTAACTTACTACTATGTCTAACAATAACAACGGGTGCTGAATATTGTATAGGCTCCAAACGAACAGTTATTTACAAAGCTACATTAGAATGTTTCTATGTATTCTACCTGTTTTCCCAAGGTAGATGTTATCCTTTACTGTAGTTGTGATTTTTAATAAGCTAAGTTCTGCCTTTACTCCCCATTTCTCTAACACCAAGAAATGTTTTCTCTCTGATGTAGAGGGCACTAGATATAGGCCAGCAATGTAACTCAAAGCATAACATAACAATCTAAGTAGGATATAAGCACCTGACCCACTATTTAACTTTGGGTAAAAGGGAACACCAATTTGACAAACATTTATTAAGCTCCAACTATGAATGAGGCACTGTGCCAAGTACTTCAAGTAAATCTGTTTTCCAGTTACAAAATATGAAAAATACCTCTCAACTAGATCAAATCCACTTACATGACATATAGTGAATTATAAGCTTCTTGACAGCAGAGCAATTTTATTATCTTTTTATCTCGCTCAGTGCTTAGAGCACACAATGTTTTGCTCATAATTGGGCCTAACAAGTTTTAAATAAATAGAAAAAAATCAATTACTTGCTAAAATGAAATACTATAATAACGATCACTCCTATTAGCTAAAAGTGAATGTGTTCTTGTACATGATACCAAAAAAAAAAGTGACTGCTCTCAGAGTGAAATACTAAAAATTATTTTAGGTCAGATAGGACTCAAATAACAGGATCACAGATCAAGAACTAGAAGAGACTTTACAGGTCATCTAGTCATCATTTTACAGATGTAGGAACTGAGGATTAGAGAGGTAAAGTCACCTGCTCAAGACTCAAGCAGAGGTGGAGTCAGGATGGTGGAGTGAGAGAGAGTATTTTTGCCCAGTTACCCAACATTCTTTCTCAACAACCTAAAAAACATGCCATACCAAATTCTGATTGGGAAAGCCAAGAAAAAGTCACAATGAGTCATTTTTCCAGCCCAGGGCAGCTTAGGAAGAGACGTCTTCAGATATTGGGTTGGGAGCTGGCCAGGAACATAGAACAGTAGAGGCAATGGAAGCAGTCTTAGGGGTAGCAGTGAGAAGCAATCAAGTGCCCTGGAAAGGTAAGGGGCCTGTGACTAACTACCAGGGCTGGAATCACCAAGGCAGACAGAGATACCAGGGGACCCCTGAGTGAGCACTGGGAACAGGAACAAGTGTCATCTGGAGCCCATTATCCAGTTCCAGTGCACAAAGCAGAGCTTAAGGCTGTAAGCAAGAAAATTCCCTAGCTGAGTGCAGAGCAAGGAACAAATTCCAAAAATTTAGCTCTGTGGCTCTGAGCATGAGAACAGAGGAGGGGCTGAGTTTTAACCTTTAGCCCTGCACATAAGTCTGCAGTGGAATAACCAGGGCAAAAAATCAACATCAAAGAGGAGTCAAGCAGTTTAGTTCCTCTGAACTTGGAGAACCTCCTAATGGGCTAACAGTAACTGAGTTTAGCAGCAGTCTATGGAAACTCAACTATACATAATCAAATATACTCAAACCTAGGTCAAGAAGTTGCAAGTTCATACCAGGTGGGCAGTGAACAAGCCTCTCCCCAGATCACACCATTCTGGAAGCAGTAAAAACTTTCATGCCCAAGACTGAGCTATGACAACAGCAGAAGGTCATAAAAAGACAGAAGCTCAGGCCAGATAACCTCTGCCAAAAGTGAGCAAGGCCCAACACTAATATAAAGTCCAAAGTCAAGAAATAGGATGGAAGAATGAGCAAACAAATAAAGAGCCTAACCATAAAGGGCTATTACAGTAACAGAGACGCTCAAGCCAAATACACAAGACAAATGACATAAAAAGACTTACAAGCAAAACCTCAAAGAAAAATAAAAATTGGATATAAACCTAACAAAACTTCTTACATGAGACGTGGCACAGTGGATAGAGCACTGGCCCTGGAGTCAGAAGGACCTGAGTTCAAATTCGGTCTCAGACACATAACACTCACTAGCTGTGTGACTCTGGGCAAGTCACTTAACCCCAACTGCCTCATCAAAAAAAAAAAAAAAAAAAAAGAAAAAAAAAAAAAAAAACAAAAAAAAAAAAAATCCGAAAAACCAAATAAGAGCAGTAGAAAAAATGGGAAAAGAAAAGAGAGCTATCCAAAGAAGAATTAAAGAGATGAAAAAAAAAAAGGAAGCGTTTATATAATGGAGAATAAAGTGGGAGGGAGACAACATTTGAACACTGGTTTCATCTGAACTGGCTCAAGGAGGGAAGAATGCACACACACAGTTGGGTAACAAAATTCATACCCAACAGGAAAGAATGAGGGAAAGAGGTTAAGAGAAAGGGGGTGAGGATAAGAGGGAGGGTAGATTAAGGGAGACAGTGGTCAGAAATGGTCTTGAAGAGGGGACAGGGTAAAATAATACATAATTAGCAATCAAAACTGTGAATGTGAATGGGATGAATTCATCCATAAAATGCAAGATAGTAGAATGGATTAGAAACCAGAATAAATGTACTTTACAAGAAACACACTTGAAACATTAAGATACAGAGGTAAAATAAGGGAGGGAAGCAGAATCCATTACACTTCAGCTGAAGTGAAAAAAAAAAGGCAAGAGTAGCAATCGTGATCTCAGACAAAGCAAAGGTAAAAAAAGACCTAGTGAAAAGAAATAATCAGGGAAACTGTTTTTGTTAAAAGGCACTAGAAATAATAAATTAATATCAATACAGAACATACATGCACTAAATGTCATAGGATCCAAATTCTAGAAGGAAAAGTTAAATGAATTACAGGAGGAAATAGTAAAACTACACTAGTGGGGAACTTCAATTTAACCTTCTCAGACCTAGATAAATCTAACAATAAAATAAACAAGAAAGGCATTAAGAAGCTATGCATAGCATTTTCACAAAATTGATCTTTACTGGAGCATAAAAACCTCACAAATGCAGGGGAAAAAATAGAAATATTAAATGCATTTTTTCTGATCATAATGCAATGAAAATTATATCCAAAAAAAGATCTTTGAAGTATAGAGTATACAGTAAATGAGAATCAGTATTCACATTCAGGTAGGTACTTTGACTCTAAAACTAGAGCTTTCCTCTGGACTATGTGTTTAGTAGTATCCTCCTTAGTAGGATCTCTTATTTTTAGAATCTGGTGAATTTATCCATCAGGAAGATTAGTTACTAGTGCTACATAACCAACTATATCCTTGGGATTCACAAAAGGTTTAATTTTGGGTTAAGTACTATATACATAATTTGGGAAGGAAATGAGGTAAAGCACATACATAAAAGAGGGATGATTTTTTTAAGCTCCATTAAAATTTTTACCCAAAATTGTATGCCTTTTCGAGATAACTGAAAAATCAACACTGGAAAACAGTACTTTTGGTGCTTCCCAGAACTTTAAAAAAAGTAGTTCATTTACAAATGCCACCTACTTAAATGAAGACTTTCTTAGCCCCTCAAAATGCCTTATGTATATGTTGTATATAGTTACATGTACATGTTGTCTTCCTCAATAGAATGTAAGCTTCTTGAGGGCATTTGTCTTTTTTTTCCTTGATGCCAACAATGACACATATATAGTAGCTACTCAAATGCTTAGCAAGTTGATCAATTTTGTGTAGGGAGAGATACAAAGAGTGTCAAAATTCAGTAAGTATTGTGCCACTAAAATACTAAGTACCAAGGAAATGAGTATTAAATATTTCTTGCTTCATGTTTCAATGGTCCCCAGAAAGCAGATAGAAATATTTGCTACCACACTAGGAGATGTCAAATTGACAGACTGCATGATTCTCTTAATGCTTAACTGCAAGCTATGAACGAACGAATGAATGAATGAAAAAGCATTTAATAAGCACTTGCTACATGCAAAACACTGGGGATACAATTGGAAATGCAAGATAGTCCCTGCTCTCAAGGAGCTATATTCTAATATATACCATAACCATGTTGTAAAGACTATTTACAAATGGATACAATTTTTAAGGTAATGTGAAATGTCTATAAATAAAAATAACATTTAGTATCAAACCTATGCCTTATCTGACAGTGTATCTATGTATGAAGCACTATTAAACTGATACAAAAAAAAACCGTTCACAAGATACAAGCTGAAACAAGTTACTGACTCACTGTAGAGTGTTAGCAAAGTCACCAATATCCTTTCTGCAGTATAAGAATTACCTCAGAAGGCCAAAATGATCAAAATTAATAAAAATGAAGCTTCCACAGTAATTTCAAAAAGGAATGCTCCTGATCTGCTAAACAAACTTTCTACTGAATAGTAAATTATGCATTCACACAATTCTTCTAGAATAAAGAATACACTAGTCATTCAAAAACCAAATAGGTATTGAATTTTCTGCTTCTTTTCTCTAGTCTATACCTGCAATGAAACCACTATAGGGAGGTTAAAAATGGGAAAATCCCTAACCAAGTTTGAAAAGTCTGGTTGCAAGTAATAAGCAAATAAATACAGCTGGCAACTGCTGTTATGAAATGGTACTGGTGAAGGAAACGTCTTCAGGAGTATCTTCTTCAGTTACACATACAACCTTGTGTTGGGCTGAAACAGTTGCAGGTGCATCCTGACACACATTTCCCAGAAGATATATTTCAATATAGTAAGCAACCACAGCACTAAGAAAGTGACCCATTTTATTACCTACTTTCTCTTCATCACTCCCCTCCTACTGGTCAATCGGTTTGCCCTTCCATGCAGAAAAACTAAGAAGAAATCTAATCATATATTGTGTCTACCAAATTTTCAAAGAATGATTCTTTTTTCAATTACTGGATTTTAAAAGTGCAAATACTGTCACAGATGCAGAGAATTAATTATTCTCTATTACTATTTGACATCTTAAGATAACAAGCTACTTTTCAAAAATATTTGAAATGTCTTCTCAATTTCTTAGTTAGATGTAATCTTGTCTAGGGCCCTGTACCACCAGAAAAGGCATAGAATTGATAGAGATGGAGGTGTTAGAAGATATTAATGTTAGAGATATATAAGGAAAATGAAAGCATCTCACATAAATGGACAGAACTGAAGCAAAACAGTAACAGAACTTGCTTCTAGAATATATAGTGTAAAAAAAAAGCAATTTTCTAGCTTCAGATTAGAGGTGCGTATATTATTCTAATATATATTATACATAATTGTATATTATATAATACATATAATTTATAATATAACACAGATAAGATAGAAACACCCATATATGTGTGTATGTGTGCACATGTGTATCTAAAGTAGTAGTTCTTAACCTGGGGTCTGTGGTCCAATTTGGATAGAAAAACATATATCTTTATTTTCACTAATCTCAAACTGAAATTTAGTATTTACCTTACTTACGAATACAGGCAACAAATATTATCCTAAGAATGGGTTCAAAAGTTCTACCAGAATGCCAACGGGGTCTATGACACAAAAATGTTAAAGAATCCTTGCCCTAGGAGAACTCAGAAGAAAGAATTTCAGAAGCATGTGAACCTAGTCAGTTAGAAAGCTTTTTACTTTTTGTTCCTTTTGCCTCAGACTATTTCCACAACAATAAAACATGTAAATAAGCCAAGGAAAAAGGACAGAGGTAAAAGATAAGAATATTAGTACTTTGTGCTCTGATTTAAAACCAAACAAGTAGTAAACAAAAAAAATACTCTCAATATAATCAATATTATTATTCAAATTGTAGTTTGTTGAGTCCCTCTTATAAAAAGTGCTTGTTCAACATATAGGGATCTATTACCATCTTTCTCATATAAAAATGTAATGAAACTCAAATAAATTCTGTACTGAGATACAACAATACCTTCTTTTAAGAAAGAGGATGCATTCTGTGATCATGCTTCATTATACTTGGGTAGAAATATCATGGGTAGAAGGAATATATTCCCTACCTCCACATACCACTTAAGAATAAGTAAGATAGAGATTAGTATGAGAAGGATGAAAAGTGAAGTAAAGAAAATCACGAAAGTAAAGCCTGCAACAATGAAAAGAACAACAATTAAAACAACTGAAACTGAATGCTGTGATATTACAATGAACAAGGTGGACCTCAAAGGCAGCTTAACAAACAGGACAGAGTGATGGACTTGAAACCAGGAAGAACTAAGTTCAAACCCAGCCTCAGATACAGTGTAACTGGCCACATCACTTAGCTGCTTCAGTTTCTTAGTTCCTACAGTGGGGATAATAATAGCACCAACTTCCAGGATTGTTATGAGGATAAAATGAGATAATTTTGTAAAGCAATTTGCAAAACTTAATTAAAACACTATATAAATGCTAACTATTATTATTATTGTTATTGTTACTAGAAGAGAGATGAGAAGGGACCTTCCCCTGTACCTTAGTTTTAGAGGTGGGATACTATGAATATGAAACACTACACAGAATGTCAGACTCTAGATGTGTGGATGTGTGTTTGTTTTGCTGAACTGTCTCTCCCCCCCACCCCCTTTTTTAAGTCTTTGTTATAAGAGATGGCTCTTGGGAGGAAGAAAGGAATACACAGAGAAATTTAGGTGACGTCAAAACAAAAGACGTGAATAAAAATTTACTGGAGAAAAAAAGCTGCCTGGGGCACTGATAGATTAAATGACTTTCTTAACATCACACAACCAGTATGGGTCAAGGAAGGACTTGAAATGAGGTCTTACTGGCTCCAAAACAGATCCTCCATCCACTTGACTACACCATGCTACCTCTTAAAACAAAACAAAACAAAAAAAAAAACGGGAGAGTAAAATTACTGGCTGAAATAAAATTTTTAGAAAGCGTGTGAATTTAATTTATCTATTATGTCAGATATTCATTAATACAGAAATAATCAAAAACTGTATTGGATACAAGCAGGACAGTAGTTGTGATAGTTAAAGACAAGATCACAAGTGTTCAAGCAAAGATACTTCACAGCCACCTATCTTTCCAGACTTATTTCCTATTATTCTCTTTCAGACATGCTACCAGACACCTGAACTGTACTACTACCTGTTTCCATACTTGACATTCCACATTCCTAACTTTGCAGTTGTACAAGTTGCCCTCCATATCTGAAAGGCACTCTATTTTGTCCCTCATCTCTACCTCTGAGGATCTTTATTTTGCTTCAATGCTCAGTTCAGATGCTATTTACTCCATGAAGACTTTTTTTGAATATCAGTTGTTAATGTTCCACCCCTATTCAAATTATCTTGTATCTTCTAAGCTATATAAAGGTTCCTTAAAGGAACAGACTATTTCATTTTTTGTTTTTATATCCTCCCAAATTAGCATAGGACTTGAGGTGTTCAATAAATGTTTATTGAATAGAATGGCAATCTTAAACTAAGAAATCACTACTCAATGGATTGGTGATCACATGAATGTGGGTCTACACTACCATCAATATAGTATGTCTTCTCATTCCGTGTTATCCTTCCACAGATATTCTACAGAAGATAAACCTAATATGTCAGAGGGTTTTCTCTGGATTGTTCTACAATTTGTGTGTACCAGTGGAGCACTCTGGCTGTCCATCTGTTATCCCTTGCTCTTTACACATGACTGGCCCACCCTCCTTTTCCAATCATACATTTCCTTTACAACAGAGGTGTCAAACATACTGGGCCTGCAACACTCCCAGTGTGGCCTTAACCAGATTAAAATGAAATTGTTAAATATTTAACAAAATAAATAAAAATACAATAGAACATAATGTTAATATATTATTTTCTCAATACAGGTTTAGTAGTACCTATTTCTGAGTTTGACACCACTACTTTATATCATCTCTTCTGCTTATGTCATCCAGGCAAATATGCTACAGATTACTTTCACCATTCATGCATCTCTCCATTATTCTATGTATTTACTACACTTTCGATTCTTTGAAGACTTGTGGTGTTCTAAGATTCACATCTATTGGGAGGAGAATATTTCTATTAAAAATAATCTTCAGAAATCAAAATTTAGATTACTCTGAAATTTGTTTTAAAATGGACAGGGGCTAATACTTGATTTTCAAAAACAAATTTAGTTCAAGAAAAAAAATCTTCCAAAAGGTAAAGGAGAAGAAGAAATGCAAAGGACAAGCAATCCATTTTTTGTTTTAAAGAAGCTTGAAAAAATTATATATATTCCTAGGTAGTAATCTCTGAACAAACAAGAATTTAAAAACAGTTGTGAGAATTTTGATGTTAATGTTTCCAAATTTGTTTTAAAATATTTCAGAAATAATTTTTTACATTTATAAATAATTAGATGTTACAACCTATTTGGATTAGATTACAAAGTATTAGTTAGGACTATTTAACTTCCATTTTTAAGTAGCAATAATCTGACTCCAAAGTAAAAACATAAAAATACTAAACAAAAACATGAATTTAGAGATCATTTCATCCCACAAATTTTTTAGATTAGTAAACTAAGACTCAGAAATGTCAAGTGGCTTATTCAAGCTAGCATATAACAAAACTGGAACTAGAATCCAGTTATCCTAACTCCTAGTTTATTGTCCTTAGTGCAACATGCTTTCTCACATAAATGATGGGGGAGGGGAGAATGTGGTTTTTGTCATTGGCTACATGGCACAGAATAGATTTACATCACATTTTTGTTTCCTGCCCTCTAGTTTTTAAGACATCTTTCTGACTGCCCACTATTTCCCTGATTCTCAACTTTCCTGTTTTTCCACCACAAGTACACATTAGGTAAGGATATTATCAATTATTTTTCTATCTTATATCAAATAATAAATGAGTTTCATTTGCTGCAACTGATTTTTAAAACTCCTATGACAAAATCAACTGAAATATAATTTTAACCTATAAATGAACCTGAAGGAGGTATGATTGTTTGACTAAAGTTCCTTCTTTTTTTCCCCCAATTTTCATTAATGATATACTAGAAGCCTAGTGTCAGGCTGTAGAGATATATTGTTTGAGGACCATCCTATTTAAGTTCAGAAGACTTGGCATCAGCTTGGCAGCATAATGATAAATTTTGGGGCCTTAGCAATTCTCCAAGTCCATCTCCTGAGTTACAGAGAGATCTTAGTTCCGTGTCAGTGGAGGCAGTACCCACAGCAATGAAATTACAGGTCCTTGAAGCACACAAGGTAAAATGTAAAAGCAGAGAGAAGGACATGGAGGATTTTAAAATTATCACCTTTCACCTAAGTCACAGGAAACTGGTAAAATATATTTCACTTGCACTCTGACAAGATACGAATAATAGCTTTATCTGGAACTATGGCAAAATACAACAACAACAACAAAACAAAGCCACTCCATAGGCTGCCAAATGTGTGAAGGACTTTTAAAATGTACGTATATATGTATGTATATACACATACACACATATATTAAATATAAATAGGGTATGATAGATAATTGCTTAAAAAAAGAAAAACTGTTTTCCTCCATGCCTACATAAAAACCTACACATTTTATTTGCAAAGATATGTACCAATTTATCATCTTCAGCTTAGATACACACATGAAAAAAATTCATAAGCAGTGCACTAACTCATTCCTCAAATGAAAACCTCAGGCTTCTAGAAAATGGGAAAGCCACAACACTTCAGCAATAAAAGTTTGAATCACAAAATATCAGATGAAAACATAGATATTGCATTCTCTTTTCTTTTACTGGTTACATTATTTTTAATAAAAATATTATCAGAGTCAAAAAAGTCCTACACTAATCACTTTTATCAATGGTTTCACAAAACGAGGGCAGATTTACTCTCTACGTTCAATTCAACATTTATATATAAAAACAAAATGGAAAAACTTTGTGCTAATACAAGGATGAATACAAGATGAAATAAGAATACAAGGATGAAATTATGAGAATATAAGAATGAATTAAGACAGTTAAGATTTATTAAGATATATATAGAAATAATGACACAAGACATTTAGGGGGGAAAAAGTCATGAATTTTGATAAAAAGTTCACTTTCAACAGCAAAGATAGGCGAGACTATTAAGAAAGTTGCATTTCAGCTGGGCTTAAAAGGACAATTTAAAGATTTTAATAGAGATGCTATATAGAATACAAGTCACATATGAAAGACAGCTGGACAGAAAGTAAAAAGGCACTGAGATGAGAGTAAGCAGGATGAGAAATGGAAATAATGAGTGATCCAGTTTGGCTCAAATGAAGGACTAATGTAAAGATAAAGAATATGTGTAAAACAGTGTATATGAGGTAAGACAAGGTTGAAAATGTAGTAGGAGACAGACTGTGGAGAAGCCTTTGTGTCTATATATATATTTTTTTTTGGGGGGGGGGGGTCTAGGCTTGTGATTTCACATAGTCAATTGTAAATTTTAAAAGACAGTAGGAGTTACACAGTGGAAGGACAGAAATGTCGTGTTTTTTTTATGTTTTAGTTTGTTTTGTTTTTGGTTTAGGTTATTGATTTCATATGAATGGAGAACTTCAGAACAGAAAACTGCAGATCAACTGTTCAGAAACTGAAAGTCTTAAGAGCACGGCCTGGGGCACTCAGAGGTTAAATGACTTGCCCAGGGTAACTAGGAAACTAGGCCTTCCAGACAAAGGCTGGCCCCCTCTACAAGACTTCAAGCTTCCACTCAAGTATCAAAATATGAAATTTAAATTTTATTTGGTAGACAATTAGAGTCCACTGAGAGCTTTTAAAGAAATAGACACCATAAATGCTGACTAAAATGATCCAAAAACGAATTAGGAAGGGCCAAAAATGAAGGATGGATTAAAGAGACAAACTGTAGGCAAAAAAAGTTAGGAAAACTATTAATCTATGCAAAAGAAATTTCTCAAAAGAAATGAGAACTAGAAACAAGGTGGTTTCAGATGATAAAGGATATTTTAGTGTTACGACTGGCAGAATTTGGTAAATGGCTGGATTAAGTAGGAATTAAGAAATGATGAAAGATGGGTCTGAAGTTTCAAGCCTGAGCTACAGTAAAGATACTGGAGTTATCTATAGAAAAGTTATGAGGAAGACAGGTTTGTAGGTGGGGAGATGGGGCAAGAGGAAAATGAAGGATTAGTGAATTAGTTATAGAGATGCTGAATTTAAGGTGCCAGCGGAAATGTCCAGCAGGCACCTGGAATTGTGGAACTGAAGTTCTACAAAAGAACTAGGGATGAACACAGATTTGGAAGTTATCTACGTTGAGGTGATTAATGAAATCATAGGAATGGATGCAATCACCAAAGAAGGCAGCAACTCAGTCGAAACTATCACAAAACTTTCTCTTCACTACACTGACAAATTCTGAGTCATCAAAACAAATGTTAGAGAATTTAGAGAATTTTATTCTTTGATCCAAGTTTTTCCTCCGTGTAAAGAATAGGACAAAACTCAAAATTCGTATAATGCTTCTGTAGCTACTCAAATACAGGGAAGTGACAGAATTACTTAAATAGCCCAAAGAAACCAAAAGTTCAAAAGCAGCTCCTATAAGGAATTAAATTGTTGATATTGTCCTTTGCAAAGAAGTTTGGCAAATACAGTATTTTCTACAGTATTCTCAGAGCAAATACAGTATTTTAAAAAAGTTCTTACCTGGATTCTCCACTACTGTTTCTAACACTTTCTTCATCACTGTGTCCATTCATTGTAAATATTCAGAAGTTTAAAATAAAATATAAATCTTCCCAGTTTACAAGCTGGATTGCTTACTTCAGACTGTTCCTTGCTTCCTTCCAAATGGTCACAAGTTATTTTGGACTCTTTTCAAATTACCTAAAGAATCATAATTTTTTAAAAATTAGACTTAAAATTTTTATAGAAATCACACAAATTAGGCACTTAAAAACTATTTTGGATGTGCCTAGATATATGATAACCAGATTGTTTTAAAAAGATAGAAAAAGTGTTTCAAATATGACTGGCATGTCTGGTATTGCGCAATAGTTCATTAATAAACTGATACTCATTGACAAAATATAGTATTGCTATGTAATATCTGTGTCTGAAATGCTGAAAAAATTTGTGGATTGATAAATTTTTAGTAGCAATCTAAAACCAATTCACAAAAATTAGTCCAACTGTAAAGATTAATAAAGCAAAAAACGCTTTACATAATAAAACATTTCATGACTAAAACGAAGTCCAAAAGCCTAGCTGTACGGTAGACAAGGGGCTGGCCTTGGAGCCTAAAGATATGGATTCAAGACTTGATGATCTGAAGGGGCAAGTCCCTTAACCTCTTCCCTAAGCAACTTTTTCAGAATAACCAACTTTCAGTGAGTGGAGAGTACTGTACTTCCAAACTCTTAAGTTCAGTTTATGAAATCTCAGATCCAGACCAAAAAACATAAAAATAAAGGCAACCATTCCATATACTACAAAAAACAAAACGGTGAGAAAAGTAGAACTGCAGTGTGTATACTGAAAAAGGGAAAAAAAATGAATCCGAGGGAATATACTTTAAATTCTTATTTTGTCCAAATTTAAAAGGATACTGATTCCAAGACACTAATTTTAGATTTCCAGTATGGAGGTTAAGACACCACAATAGCTCCACCTCTTTTTAGACAAGATCCCAGCACAAAACAGAAGAGTCACCTACAAGCCATCAATGAATAAACAAAGGAGATCTCTGGCAGGGAAGCGAAAGGAAGAAGCCGGGGCGGAGACAGCAGATCCTTCCTCAGTCAAAAAGTAACAAGACAGCCTGCTGAGAGTAGAAATGCTGTGTGTAGCTCAGCATAGAGAAAATTCATGTCAAAGATTGTTTCTTTTCACCAAAACAGAAAGAAAAATATTAGCTCAATGAAAACTGAGAATCCCAGGAAGAGACAGGGACTAACTCCGTAAGGTCCTGGGTCCTTCTATGCAAGGACTGTTCCCTAAGGGTCATTCCTACCATCAACATTTTTCCTCATGTGAAATAAAGAGTGTCCCAAAAGTCTTAGTTAAGTTTAAAAGCTGAAAACTGCACTAAAACTTTCGAGACATCCTGTATTAATTCTCCTTCTACCCTAAATCCCACATGCCAGAGTTTACTCCTTGATTTAAATCCTCTTCGTAACTCTTACTTTACAAACTCCACTTACCTCTCTAACTTTTCTTGTTCATTCCTCCTGCCGCTCATCATAGTCCTCTACTCTGCCAGACCCTTCAGCCTCATTCTCTCTCACATCCTCTCCCTTTTCTCAGAAGTCCTCTTCTCAAGACAGAGTCCTTCTGTCAAGGACCTCCCCCTACAGAAGCTCCCAGCGCACATCACCATCCCCGGCCTTTCACTGGCTTCATCCGACATTCTTCTCCCTTAGGCTCTTCCATAACAGCTCCACCCTCGAAATTTACAAAAAGGGGTCGTGCCCCCCTCGCCCCCTGGCCCTTCCTCACCCTGTCGTCCAGCAGCCTCCTCCTCCCTCCAGCGCTGCTGCCCTGCACCCCCCCGAGATCCGCTCCTTTCCCGCCTCAAACTTCCCCGAGGTGCCCCCTTTTCCTGCACCACTTCCAGCCGCGTCCCTGAGCGCCCCCTCCCGCACTCGGGGCCCCGCCCGCCGTCGTCCCCCCCCCAGCTCCCCACGTGCTGGATGCTGCGGTGCTGGCAGCCAGAAAGTGCTGGCTCC
The DNA here is from genome assembly GCF_900497805.2 of Vombatus ursinus. Taxonomy (NCBI): domain Eukaryota; kingdom Metazoa; phylum Chordata; class Mammalia; order Diprotodontia; family Vombatidae; genus Vombatus; species Vombatus ursinus. The sequence continues at coordinate 501,672 of NW_020948392.1, read as the reverse complement.
TCTCTCCACTTTCTCCCTCACTCTTTCAGAGGCACCGCACCGGGGAGGCCTAAGCGATGGCGACTCCGCAAGAGAAGGGGAAACATTCCCCGCACGCCCTCCCCGCACACAGACGCGCACACACACACATACACACACTTCCCTATCCCACGCGCCGCCTCCCGGTAACCCCCCTCTCCGGCTCCGGCCCGATCCCCTCTGCTGGGCCGCACAGCCGCGGGCCTCTGCTGGCCGCCCTGCCTGCTTTCCCTCCCCCATCCCGCCCGCCCAAGGGCCGCTGGGCCGCTGCACTCGGCCATCACGGAGAAGCCGCCTCCGGCCGGGCAGGGCCTCCCTCCCCCCGCAGCGGCGGCCTCCGCCTGCCCCCAGGCCCCGCCACGGCCGTGTCCGCTCCCTTACCTGTGGAAAGGGTGTCCCCGGCCGGCGGTGGGACTCTGCTGGTCTCCTCCCGGAGCCCGGGCCGCGCTGCGGCCGCTGTGGAGAGACTCTGGTCCCGGTCGTCCGGGTAGTGTCTGTGTATGTGCGCGCGCGCGCGCGTGTGTGTGTGTGTATGTGTGTATGTGTGTGAGTGTGCGTGTGTGTGCGCGTGTGTACGGAAAGGGAGGGAAAAAGGGGAGGAGGGCGAAGAGGGGAGGGGAAACCCGGGCCTGTGGCACGATCTGGCGATTCTTAGTTGTGGCTACAACAATCAATTCATTATTGAAACACAAACAGAGAGAAGAGAGGAGAGAGAAGTAACGAGCTGTCCGCGAGCGCGCGCGCTCCCGCTCCCGCCCCTTATCGCCTCCCGGCCGCCGCCATGACGCCAAGCTAAACCACCTCCTCCCGCTCCTCCCCCGGCTCCGCCTCGGTCCCCGCGGCACCTCCCGCGCGACGTCGGCTCCCCGCCGCCTCCTCCCTCTCCGGGAGCGGAGCGGGCTCGCGCACGTCGGGCCCCGGGGCTCGCGCGCCGTGGGGAGGGGGCGGGGTCGGCGGCGGCGCTCCGGGCGTCGCGCTCGGGGCCGCCGCGAGCCGCGGCCTTTTCTGCCCCCGCGGCCTCCGCTGTCTTGGCCTCGGCCTCGGCGGGGAGTCGAAGGCGGAAGCTCGTGCGGCGTTGGGCGGCGCGGCGCCGGTGAGCCGGCCGCGGAAGCTGTGCGGCCACGTCAGAGCGGCCGGCGTCAGCCGAGGGGCCGCGCCCCGGCCTCGCGCCCGGTCGCTCTCCGAGAAGTCGCGGCGCAGGCTGTCTGGGCCCGGGCTCGCCGCCTCGCGTCGGTCGCCTGGAAGCCGACTTGGGCAGCAGCCTGTTTGGAAGACCCGGTTTGGGGTTGCGCTCGTTTCGCGGGGCCTGATTTGGGGAGCGGGCGGGGCCGGGGCGGAGTGGAGGCCGGGGGGCGACGGCTTGTTTTCTGCTGGGGGTGGGCCCTGAAGCCCAGGCCGGGGACCCTGGCCCAGCTCGGGCTGCCCTCGAGCGCCGAGCAGTTACGGCAAAGCCACCGTAACTTACGGGACTAGATGTAACCGATGTTTAGTTTGTTTGCTTGTATTGCAACTTCAGGCCTCGGCTACAGCTTTTGTCCCCGTGTAAAACAGTAACTCTCCTCCTCTAGCTCCATCGCTTTCCCAGCTAGCTTCATGCTGCGTGCCAAGCTTAGTTTTTTTGTTTGCTTTTGTTTACCATTGAAAGGCGTTTTGTTGGTGATGGGGGGGGTGCCTTTCTTTGTATCCCTTCTACCTAATAACGCTCATCAATGAGCGTAACAACTCAAAAGCATCTAATAGGCATTTAATAAATGCACGTTGACTTTCTGTCAAGGCATTAATTGAAATTGAAACTCATAATTGCCCACCTCCTGTCAGTGATCTTGAACCACACCAATTTCATTGCTTTTTAATTTTTCTCTTTTATCCTGACCCAGTGGATTAGTTTTATATTCTAATGTTACATTTGGTAAAGGTGGAATGAGGCAAACTATATAATATCTAATCCCCCAATAGGTTAATAACTGTCTAATTTTACATTTTGTGCTGTCTCTACTTGATTCTTCTCAAGACAAATATTTTAAATACTCTGTTAACATAGTAGGCAACTCGATTGTGGCTTCCCTCAGCATGTTAAAAGATTTCTGAAAAAAAAGTTTATTTTAAACTACCAGATCAAAGCAATTTCATAAAACATGGTATAACTGAATTTCATCAAGGTATTTGTGATAGTCTCTCATGACTTCCTGGTTGAACAGATATGTATAATACATTTAAATAGATTCAGACTTGGTTGTTTGACCAGATCCAAGTAATGATTATTAATGTTTTCAGTGTCTTCTTAACCCCTGACAATCTTCTTTACATAATTGCCAAAATGTCCTTCTAAAGTAGGAGTCAAGTCAGTGAAGCATTTTTAGAGTACTTGCTCAGTGGCTATGATACAAAGAAAATCAAAAAGACTGTATCTGACTTCAAGGAGTTCACATTCTAATAGGTGAGATAGCATATAAATAACTGCATATCTCAGACGTAAAGATTATATGAAAGGTCTTAGAGAGAAGGCATTGTCAGCAGGAGTGATTGGGAAATGCCACCTGTCAAAGGTGAAATTTGAGTTGAATCTTGAAAGGAAGCCAGCCAAGCTAAGAGAGAGAATATACCAGAAATGGTGGATCACCATTACAAAGAGATAGAAATGAAGTGTTTCCTAGGAAGTTGGTAAATATAAACTTTTGTTAAGGGCTAATGGTTTTCAGGCACTGTTAAGAACTGGGGGTACAAAGAAAGGCAATAGGCAGTCTCTGCTCTTAGGGAACTCACAATCTAATGGGGAAAATAACATGCAAACAACTATGTACAAACAAGTTAACCAGTACAGTTTGATCATACAGTGCATAGAGGGGGATAAAGTGTAAGAACACTAGGAAGATTGGAAGCAGCCAGGTTGCCAAGGGCTTTAAATGCCTGGAATGTATTCTCCTTATCTCTGTCTTTTAGAATCCCTAGCTGCCTTCCAGGCTCAGATCAGGTGCCAGTTTCTACTACAGCCTTTCCTGATCCTTCCCCCCACCTCTCTTCAATTTATCTTGACTCATACATGTTTAAATCCCTAGGAAATGTAAGCTCCTTGAGGGAAAAATAAATTTATATGGAATGTAAGAATTTATGTAGAATTTATTTTTGCCTTTGTTTTCTCAGCACCTAGCACATTTTTTAAATTGTAGGTGCTTAATAAATGTTAATTTAATGGATGTCTCTAATGGAGTGCTCCAGGGATCTGTCCTGTACCTGTTGAATTTGTTATTTTTATCAGTGACTTGGATAAAGGTAAAGATAACATGCTTTTGTTGATAACATGAAACTGGGAAATTGGGTGGCAGAATTGAGATTCCAAAAAGTCTTGACAGATTTTTGTGAGACATCCAATCTATTAAATAAAATTTAATATTTTTTTAAAAATCCTCCATTTTGGTCCAGAAAGTCAGTTGACTCAGAATGAGGAGGAGAGATGAGACAGGAGAGTTCATGTGAAAAAGATGTGGGGTTTTTGTGATTAACTCAAATTACATTTGCCATCTAATGCATTTCCAGAAATGTAGTGTTAAGAATAAAAGGTAATTATCACTCTGTATATTGCTTTTATTAGACCAAATCTGGAGTACAGTGTCCAGTTCTCAGAGTGACTTTTATAATCTGAATGACTTTTATAAGCAGGTGGATGGGTGAACGGATTTGAAACCATTCCCTACAGGGAACAGTTGAAGATCATGAGAATGTTTAGCCTGGAAAAGAGAAGATATTAGGGGGAACGAGATCACTGTCTTCAGTTATTTAAGAGCTGCCATGTGGAAAGTGATTACATATGTTTTCCTTGGCCCCAGAGAGTAGATGTAGAATAGAACTTCTTATTAGAAGTTACAGGAATGAAACTTTTGGTTTAATGTTAGGGAGAAAAAACTTCCACTAATTTGGCTGTCCAAAAATTGGGTAAAGTATGTTAGTATAAAATTTAATTTATACTAAGGTAGTGGAAGAGGAAAAGAAACATTGGATAGAAAGACATACATGAATTAAAAATCTCCCTGCTAGCAACTTGCTGTGTGACCTTGAGCTCACCATTTTCTCCCTTAGTCCCAGTTAGGAAAAGTGAATATATCTAGTCATTTTAAAAGAGAATTTGTAAAGATTAACAAGATAATAAATTTAAGTTACATTCCCTCAAGTAACTAAATAGTTAATTTAAAAACAAGTGCAATATGGTTGCACCAAGCAAGAGATGCCTCAATTCAGATCCTTTTTTTTCCTCAGTGACTATTAATTTACATTACTGAAATATAAATTAAGTAATATAGGGTCAGAGACAACAGTTACTGTAACAAAAAAAACAGTGAAAATACTTAAATTGCAAAAACAATTGTTAATACATTGTTAATGGAAATGTTGTCTATAAAAAATAACAGTATGATGCCAACCTCTGACTGTAAATGCAGTATATCCTGAAAATGAGTTTTTGCATGGCCTTAACCTTTAGGTATGGTGAAAAAAAAAAAAGAAATTTAGCATTCTGTATTCTTTTTGACTTGATAATTCAGCCACTTGGAAATTAAGAAGTAAATAAAGGGATTCCCAGTTGTATTTTATAAAGGTAAGATCTTTCCCAAGTCATGTCTTGTCCAATAAACTGCTCCCCATTTAAGATTGTGGTTGCCATCCTAGTACTTTAATTCCCAAGACTTGCAAAACAGGCATTCAGTCTGTCAACAAGTATTTTACTGTATGCATTTACTGTGTCCCAAGGCACTGTATGAAATGCTAGGGATTCTAGAAAGGCTAAAGCAATCTCTGCCTTAGGAATATACATTCTAAAGAGGGAAAATCACATGTAAATAACTAGGTACATGCAAGATATATACCAAGTCAGTGGGAAGATTCAAGCTTTATTTACAAATTCAAGGTAAGTAGGAAATTGGAACAATAATCTTTTGGGTTTTTTTTTTAACAGCCTAAACATTGTTGCAAAAGTGTTTTTATCCTTAATTATCTAGACTATTGTAATCCTGTACTTCACTTTCTCTAAGTAACCCAGCTTGTTTTTATTGATTAGTTTTAATTAAAATTAAGCATACCCAAGGCAGTGGAGAAAATCTAGTGGGAACAGTTTTTTATGTTTGAATCTACAGAGGTTTGCCAGTTTTGTTGTGGGGAATGTAATCCTTTTTAGTATAAATCTAATGCAAATTATTTGATGAAGATAGGTAAATATTTTTCCTCGGAAATTTGATACAAAGGATAAAAAGATGTGGATTATATATTTTTATATTTATGTCAGAATACTGATTTCCAAAAGAATACCCATCCACGGGAAAACAACACAGGGAAATAAACACTTGAGTCCCCCTGATACCAACCTCCGGGTCCATTCCAAGGAGCATTGAAATGGATGATCTATGCTCCGTACTGCACTTCTATCTCTCCTTCCCTTAGTACACACTCCAAATGAGGTTCATGTTGCATCAAATTCAGTGCTGTATGATCTTCCAATAATAGAAACAAAATCTATACCATGAGGTTAGAGAAATATACCTTAATACCTTGACTTTACTGTTAGAAACCTCAAATGAAAAGCACTTAAATGAAACATAAAATTAGATCAAAGTAAATAGAAAAAAATGGGTTACTGATTGAGAAAAAGTACTAACAATCATCTTTATAAATTTTTAATTTTTGTGGGAGGGGCATATTTATAGCTGTGGTACATGGTTTTGTTGGTAACTTGGAGGTGCTAAAACATAAACCTTATAAATATACACTTTTCCTGCTTAAAATTTCATTAATCCATTCTTAGATAACGATATTAGTGTTCTGATGAATCCCTGATGGCATGAATACAGATTAAAGCCCCCTTCTATACCTTATAATGCCATTTATTATCCCTTTCTCCTGTAAATCCTCTACAGAGATGTACTCAACATTTTAGAGTCATCTTTTCTCCCCCCTTTTTACTATCTCAAGTGTAAAACTAATACTGAGTTATCTGTTGCCTATCATTTTTGTTGTATGGCCAGCTCATCCTCCTTTTCATAATATCCTATGTGTTTTTGAAGTGGTTAAAGGTCTGTTGACTACTTTATTAATAAAAGCTAGTAGAGAAAGGCATAACAATTACCAATCATTAATTCCTTATTTTAAATCAGTTAACATGAGCCTTTTTAACTTGGCACCTAGCTAATCACTTTGCTTTTGAATGACATAGCATCCTGTTAAGTTCATAAAAGAGTAGAAAGACAAGTCCAAAACTAGTACAGTTCTTAGGGGAGGGGGCCAGACCTCAGTATTTTTTGAAGACCAGGAATTGGGCAACAGCATAAGACTGATCATGAAGGATATGGAGGTGAAAGAAAGAATGGTGCTAAAGTGGGAAGTTGACAGGACTGAAGAAAAACACTTCTCAAATTTGCCTAGAATCACCTCTGCTTACAGCCTGTAACATAGGTTCCTCAATGCAAATTTTGAAGAATTAAGAAAGTAAAAAGTATTGGAGATGAGTTGCAACAAATTTCATGTTAAATTTAGTTAATAGGAAGCTGTGAATTGACATGCTGAAAACATTAAGGTGCAGTGGTATGTAAACTGCTAGACACATTGTAGGTACTCTAAATTATTTAGAGGTTTGGCAGTATTAGTCCAATTTCAGAGGGAAAGCTATAATGTATTTCTCATCTCCCACCTCCGCATGATTAAAGACATAAACATTAATACGACTTTGCAGGTCTTTGGGTAGAAGAACAGTCTTCATAGGAGAAAGAAATGGGACAAGGAGAGCAAAAATGCTGAATTTAGTGAATGATTTGTTTTTAAACAAATGCATTTGGAAAAATCTCATTTCTTAGACCAACTCTTGGTCTAATGGGAAAGCAAAAATTAATATTTTGGACAGAAGCTTCTCTTTTTTTCCCCTTATTTTAAGTTCTCAGTTATCCTGAGATTTTTAAGCAATTGGACATACAACATGTATGTTTTTTTGTTTTTTTTTTTTGATAGCCTCATATATGACCAACTTGGTGCACTGAAAGTCTTAGTTCATGGCTTAATTCTTTTGTATAGATCTAGGGCTGTTCATCTGTTGCCCGTCACTATTGCTTATATGAATAATCCAAACCTTTCTTATCATTTGTTTTGTAGATATATTTTTTACAGATGAAATACATGGTATAACTAGAACAACTTTGAAGTAAGGAAGATGAGTTC